>NC_133363.1:37448119-37499297 GCF_049309525.1 Garra rufa | reverse complement strand
GGGGTTTGTTTGTAGCAATAGCCAAAAATACATTGCATGGGTCAAAATTTTTGATTTTTCTTTTATGCCAAAAATCATTGAGAAATTAAGTAAAGATCATATTCCATGAAGATTTTTTGTAAAATTCCTACTGTAAACATATCAAAATGTAATTTTTGATTTGTAATATGCATTGTTAAGAACCTAATTTGGACAACTTTAAAGGTGATTTTCTCAGTCTTTTTGATTTTTTTGCATCCTCAGATTTCTGATTTCAAATAGATGTATCTCAGTCAAATATTGTCCGATCCTAACAAACCATACATCAATAGAAAGCTTATTTATTGAGCTTTCCTATGATGTATAAATCTCAGTTTTGTCAAATTTAACCTTATGACTGGTTTTGTGGTCCAGGGTCACATATATATATATATATATATATATATGTATATATGTGTGTGTGTGTGTGTGTGTGTGTGTGTGTGTGTGTGTGTGTATATATATATTTATATATACATCGACAACATTGATTTCCTGTGTGATCATTTTAAAGGGCATTCTTTGTGTTTTAAGTGTAGTTATAGTGTTGAACTATAACTTAACATGTGCTCTTGCCTCTAGGATGATGCTTCTTCCCCAGGAGACCTGGTCATCACTGATACAGGCGGAGGTATAGACATAAATAAACCCTTATTTGTTTTGAGTTAATATTAAGTTATTGTTAGTCATTCATAGTGTGTTTGTGTGTTTGTACAGAAGGAGGTTCTGTATTAGATGTTGGCGGTGGGACTCTGGGTGCTTCCAGCTCAGGGATATACTGGCCCTCGCCCTCCACGCTGACGGCCCGACTGCGGCGTCTGATCACTGCATCTCAGCGCTTCACCAAGAGCAGACAGATACTTCAGATCCACCAGACACAGCAGGCCATGACCCCTGCCCTCTACCCTCTGCCCCCTACGCTCAGTGACACACTCAATCCCAAAATTGCTGCTAAGATCGAAAGACAACAACGGTGAGAGGCTTCAGTTAATGTTAGCAGTAAAGGCTGGAATACACTAAACTAACTTTTGCCCTTTGATTTGAAGTGTGGAGGAGTTGAGGCTAGTTGCCCAAAGCCAGAGCCAGTCTGCAGATTGTTGGCAGCTGGAGTTGACTGACAGAAAATCACAAAGCATAGGATGCTTACAGTCTCTCATTTTTTTAGGCTGATTCCATCAAGCCAGAGCGTATCAGACATGTTTGATATTTTGAGCCGATTTTAGAATACATTGTTTTCATTTTCATGTGTCTCCTAGAAATGAGGTGCACGTTTCTGTGTGAGTTTGTGTTTAGAAAAGCTTTAAAGTCTGGTAGTACAGTTAAGGTCAAAAGTTTACATCCCCCTTTCAGCAACATAGTATTAAGATTCAAGGGGATGTAAACTTTTAAAAGGGGTAATTTTAATAAATTTAAGTATTATTTTCCCTTGTGAATTATATGTAAACATCTCTTATGTGAAATATCTTATTTAGGTCAGTACTAAATAAACAATAACATGCCTTTTTGTATGTTCCCTTTTAGTTTGGTAAAGCAATTAACATATTGCAGATTCTGAAAGGGATGTAAACTTTTGACCTCAACTGTATATGAGCCTTATTCGTTTAGTGTTTTATGCCTATTTTTTCTTTGTGACCATTTAAAAAAGTCTGCAAATGTAGGATTCCTAGTGTTGCAGGAGTTTAGTTATGTAGTATATTTCAGTTTTTAATTCGACTTAAGAATGTACAAGTATGTTTTCTGCTTAAAAAAAATTAATAACACTTGACAAATCTGTTTAAAATGATTTAAACCCACATGAGATCATGTGGCCTAGAAAAAGCTGTTTTATTTTACATAAAATGGGCAGCTTCCCACATGATCGGCCTTGAATCCAAAGAGGCAAATCTAAACCACAGAATTACAAGTTGTACCTTTTAGAACCTTTATTTATAAAATGAATCTTTGTATTATTGTGGTTCACTTTTTTGTCCTGAAGTTCTTTGTGTGGGTCAATAACTTTATGAATTGATCATTTTTCCATTTCTCAATAGGTGGACAAGGAGAGAGGAGGCAGATTTCTACCGCGTGGTTTCAACATTTGGGGTGGTCTTTGATCCAGATTTGGGCCGTTTTGATTGGACCAAGTTCAGAGCCATGGCTCGACTGCACAAGAAAACTGACGAGAGTCTACACAAGTACCTGTGTGCCTTTATTGCCATGTGCAGAAGGGTCTGCCGCTTACCTGCTATAGAGGGAGGTCAGTGCCACAAACATCTGAAAACGCACACATGCTCAAATTGGTTTTCCGCTAGTCTGCCAAAAAATTATCTTGTACTCTTTCATCATCAGCTTTTGTTTGCTCTTTCCTCAGATATGGTGGACTCCTCTCTTGCTATACAACCAATCACAGAGGAGCGTGCCTCCCGTACCTTATACAGAGTGGAGTTGCTGCGGAAGATAAGAGAGCAGGTGTTGCGTCACCCACAGCTTTATGAGCGTCTCCCACTGTGCCAGTCAGGACCGGATCTTCCAGTGTGGTGGGAAACAGGATCCCACGATCGGGATCTTCTGCTTGGGGCAGCCAAACACGGTGTCAGCCGAACAGACTACCACATCCTCCGTGACCCAGAGCTGTGCTTTATGGCAGCACAGAGGAACTACAGCCAGAACAAGGGAACTTCAGCACAAGTCCAAGCCCAGAATCAGACGCCTTCACTGGGACAGTGTCACATCCCAACCCCCTTCCAGCACATTCAGTCTAAAGAGGCTTCATCCTCACCACTCGCAAACCAAACTGAACTGAAGGAGGAGCCACTGTCAGAGGGAGAGGCAGAGGGTAGAGAGCAAGATGTCAAGATGGAGACGCCCTCAATCAGACCACCCACACCTTCAGGAGTGGATGAGAAAGATGCCATTCACAAAATGGGAGAGAACGAGAGCCGGATGGTGGCAGCCAGAACAAAACCGCTCACGCCCAACTCAGTCACTCGAAAACAGAAGAAGCTGAGTAAGCGGAGCCGCAGAGAGGCCAGGAGGGGGTCGGGATCAGACTCGGACTCGGATGGCTCCTCATCCAGCTCTTCGTCGAGTTCTTCATCAAGGTCTTCTTCCTCCTCGTCTTCGTCACGATCCGGATCCAGTTCTTCGTCTTCGTCTTCCTCCTGTTCTTCAGGCTCCTCATCTTCATCATCGTCATCCTCGTCTTCAGAAGACAGTGACAGTGAGGAGGCACCAAAGAACGGTAAGTAGTTATCCGATTAGCTTAAATAGTGAGTTCTAGCCTTTCTGCAGTAACTGTTGATAATAGCATATTAGAATGATTTCACAAGAATAATATGACATTGAAGACTGGAGTAATGGCCATTTTACACCACAAGCTTGAGCTTTGCGTCAGTTTTATGTCAGCATAACTACAGTATCATAGCAGCGCCGAACAGTTAAACTCCCTCTGTTCTTCAGTAAAAAAAAAATAGGTCCCACCAATTCTTTGGTTTTCCTGCATTTTTGTGTATTCTACAAAAATTCTTTGGTTTTTCAAAATTGTTGTGAATTTGAACCCTTTCCAACAATGACTATGATTTTAAGATCAATCTTTTCACACTGTGGACAACTGAGGGACTCATACACAACTATTACAGAAGGTTCAAACGCTCACTGATGTTTTAGAAAGAAACGCAATGCATTAAGAGCGGGGGGTTGAAAACTTTTTGAATTTGAAGATGAGGCTAAAACCTATTTTGTCTTCTGGGAAACGTGTAAGTATCTTCTAAATCAGTTTTAAATCAGGTTTTTTTTTCAGTTCTAAATGAAAAAATAGGATATTTAGGCAAAATAAAAAAAAAGTTTACACCCCCGGCTCTTAATGCATCATTTTTCCTTCTGAAGCATCAGTGAGCGTTTGAACCTTCTGTAATAGTTGTGTATGAGTCCCTCAGTTGTCCACAGTGTGAAAAGATTGATCTTAAAATCATACACTCAGTTGTCCTCAGTGTAAAAAGATTTGACTTCAACTGTAAATAGTAAACAACAAACACAACCAAGAAAACAGCTCTGATTATGTAGTTTCAGTCATACTTTAGAACATGCTGTTTATTGTTTTTTTTATAATCTTGGACCTTCATTCATCTTGGAAACACACATTTATTAAGATATTTTGGATGAAATCTGAATCTGATTCCATGTGCATGTGTGTGCTAGTGCAAAAGTGATTTTAATTTTAGAACAGTAACAACATTTAGGTGTCCTTTTAGTTCATACACTAATGCATTAAACAGTTCTAAGGGTCATGAGCTTTAAAGCATGCCCAGAGACTATTTTAAGAGAGAGAAATGCTTCATTCAATATGTATATCTTCAGTGTGGGTTAAAATGGAAACAGCTTGTGTAGTGCATACTGCAGTGTACAGCATAAATACTATATACTGCCTGCTATTTCTTAAAAATATGTCAAGCTTTATGTAGTAAGCATTTAAAACATGACAACCTCAAAACTGTGAAATGACTTCATTATATTACATTTAAATTTAGCAAGAGGCATTCCCTGTCATCTCAGAAATCTGGTCAGCAACCAATCAAATGAATCAAAAGATTGATATTGCTTCTGGTTCATGCACATGGAAGGTTTGACAAATGTGGGTTGTCTGGATATTCTGTACATACAAAGAAATGTACAGTTTTAAAACTTGCTGTGAAATGGATGTTTAAAGTGGTTTCATCAGTATAACATTGATGGGTCTGTCTCTATTCCGGTAGCGTCAGCAGTGCCCGGTGTTAAAGGCTTTGACGAAGACAGCGTTGCCTCACTCAACACTACACAAGATGACATGCAGGACAGTCATGTGACCAACGGTATCTCTAACCCTCCCCACCCTTTCCAGGGAGGTTATATGCTTGCTGCCTCCTACTGGCCAAAGGTGAGCACAGTCCAGTCCAAGCATAACATGTTGTGTCAATTCTTCTTCTCTAGTCTCGTGCTTTCATTAGTATTATGGCTCTGTCACTGTAAGAACAGTATAATTTTATTAATTACAGTGCCTTGCGAAAGTATTCACACCCCTTTCATTTTGTAAATTTTTTCACATTTCACATAAATTTCAGCTGTCCAAGAATGAATACTTATGCAATGCATGTAATGTTCATACATTAATGTTGTTCACGCATTACAGGACCGTGTAATGATAAACCGGTTGGACAGTATATGTCAGGCAGTGTTGAAGGGCAAATGGCCAGGGGTTCGTCGTGCATACGAAGGCAATGCAGTGACTTCTTTCTATACCACCAAACTCCTGGACAACACATCCACGCTCCCAGAAGACCCTTCAGCCTCCCCTCAGGGTTCAAAGGTGAAGAAGCATGTTGCAGACAGAGAAAAGGAGTTCTCAGTCAAAATCAATGACGTATGTTATTTTACGTTCTCCCCCACAAATGCCGATCTGCAGTGTCATTGCAGCGCTTGGCATGTTTTGTTTGTTTTTATTGTTTGGTCTTCCCCCTTTCCTCCAGTATTTGTTTGTTTGTTTGTTTCTTCTTCCTTTTGTTTGATTTTGCTTTGAACATTTTGCAGCTTCAGTTTCATTTTTAGTTCACAGTTTTTGCTTTCTATATCTGTCTGGGGTCAAATGGTATATTCCTCTGACTCTTGCTGGGATGGAATCAAATCTACTACACTGAAGTTGCAACATTCACCCATTTAAACTAAACCCTGTGCACAAAATCAGTCTCAGCCTCTGATCTCTGCTGTAAAGGTGAAGTGTGTAATAATAATATTATTATATTCTTATAATTTATTTAAATATTTGTCACCCTGGACCACAAAACCAGTCTTGAGTAGCACAGGTATATTTGTAGCAATAGCCAACAATACATTGTATGGGTCAAAATTAGATTTTTCTTTTATGCCAAAAAGTCATTAGGATAAAGATCATGTTCCATGAAGATTTGTAAATTTCCTACCGTAAATATATCAAAACATTGCTATGAACTTAATTGGGACAAATTTAAAGGCAATTTTGGTCCAGGGTCACATTTATATTCTTTATTATATTTCACAATATTACAGTTTTACTATATTTTTAATTTAAAAAAATGTAATGTTGGTGAGCATTGGAGACTTGTTCTATAAATAGGTAGTCCTGGTCAAAGTATTTCTTGTTAGCTGTGTTTTTTGAGGAAAACATTTCTGGATTTCTCTCCATATAATGGACTTCTATGGTGCCCGCAAGTTTGAACTTCCAAAATGCAGTTTAAATGCAGCTTTGAAGGGCTCTAAACTATCCCAGCCAAGGAAGAAGGGTCTTACCTAGCAAAATAATCAGTTATTTTCTAAAAAAAAAAAAAATAATAATAATAATTTATATACATTTTAACTTCAAATGCTCGTCTTGTCTAGCTCTGCATGTAATCTGTGTATTCTGGTTCAAGACAGAGTATGTCGAAAAACGCCAATCTTATTTTCTCAAAAACGTCAAATCGCTGCAGAAGTACCAGGAGTTTTTTGACATACCCTAACTGTGAGTACACGCAGAGCTAGACAAGATAAGCATTTGAGGTTAAAAAGTATGTAAATTTTTTTTTTTTTTTTTTGATAACTGATTGTTTCACTGGATAAGATCTTTCTTCCTCAGCTGGGATAGTTTAGAGCACTTTTTAAACTTCATTTTGGAAGTTCAAACTCGGGGGCACCATAGAAGTCCACTATATGGAGAGAAATCCTGAAATGTTTTGCTCAAAAAAAGACATAAACATCTTGGATGACAAGTTGGTGTGTAAATTATCT
This sequence comes from Garra rufa, assembly GCF_049309525.1. Lineage (NCBI taxonomy): Eukaryota > Metazoa > Chordata > Actinopteri > Cypriniformes > Cyprinidae > Garra > Garra rufa. Next base: position 37,492,526 of record NC_133363.1, on the reverse strand, counting down.
GTAATTATTTGTTCTGGAAGTGAACTTGTCATTTAACCCTTTCAGTGGTGAGTTTAAAATATTCTAGCGGACCCCCGAGAGTGAGTTTTTTTTAAGCGACCGTTATTTTAGAATGTTCGTCCTTATTGTTTCCATGGCGACGCATCGAGCTTGTCATGTGACACAACACAGACACAATAACACTGTATGACAGATAGATCGCTTTTATTTAGTTTTTCCTTTTTTATTCAGAATACTCACACACTTGCTTACCATGTCATAAACTATCTGATATTCCGATTTACAAATATGTGTGAATTAGTATGTTTCGTCGTTTAAAACCTTATATAAATGCTCTGGATCGTGATCTGTAAGGTGAGATGAGTGCGGCCATGTTTGTTCGCGCTGCGGTTCAGAGAGTCCTGTCAGCCGGCTTTACAGCAAGTAAATTCATCCGTTTCTCCCGAAATACATGCAAGTAAGTGGCTGGTGAACTAGAAGAGGAATAGAGTGAACTTTTTAGTTACTTAGCCTATGTGTATGTGATATGAATAAAACACATCGGCAAATCATATTTGAATAGATTGTTATTTGCTGCTTCCATAGACCTATGTGTGTATTTTCCAAACTCTAAATGTCTCTTTTTACTAGTACTTATGTGTATTTAAATGTCTGAAACCTAAAATAAGTGTTATGTGGTTAAAAGCACTGCATAGTTGTGATTATATGACCAGCACAGAGCTCGTCCGTCTCTGGCTCAGTGCCAGCCAGCGCGCCAAAGCGCAGTTTGAATTTGTCAGTTGCGTGACGTCACCGAACGTTCTAAATCCCATGTGGGACCGTACTCCCAGGGGCACAGAAATTAGAATCCCATATGTGGGACCATACCGCTCAAAGGGTTAAACTCAGAATGGCAAAAGTATTTGTGAACCAAAAAAAATTACACACATCACCTTTAATCCTTTGACTTTACTGTGTTCCTGTGTTACGTACCTCAGCCCACTAAAGAAAATTTGATTACACATACCTCTCTGATTTAAGAACCTTATATGGGTGTTTCTGTCTCTAAAAACTGTTCTCATAGTTCTGGTCTCAAACCAGTTTTGTACGCTTCATAGGTACCTATTTGCAATGTGTCCTTAACCTCTGACCCTTGACCTGTGTCCTGCAGCAGGAGGGCAGCCTTAAACTGACCTTCCAGAAGCAAGGTTTGCCTCTGAAGCGCCCCCTGGAGGGTGAGGAGGGACCTCTTGCCCAACAGCAGTACTTAGCCCGGCTACAAGAGTTACAAAACGCATCTGATACCAGCCTCGCAGACTACACCAAACCGCAGAACAGCTATCCACAAGGTAACAAACAACCACGTTTAACCAGATACCTGCTTTATGCACAAACCACATCACACTGTGCAATATGATGCTAAAAGTGCATGTTCTTTGTGTTACTCTAGTACTGCCAGAACAAATGCAACTGAATGGAGTTATGGACGGACAGCCTGTAATGAAGAAGAAAAGAGGACGGCGGAAGAATGTGGAGGGCATGGACCTGCTGTTCATGAACAGAAACAGGCCTCCTTTGATGCCAGAGCAGGTTTGATTTGCTAATGACCTGTGGTTTTATATTTAGACATTTATAAAGTGGTAAACTTCAGTATCAATAAGCCGAATGCATGCCCTATATTTTCAGGCTCCTGCTGGCTGGAGTGGCAGTGTTGCTGGTACATCCGCTCCCCCTGGGTTGAGCACACCTCAGGGGCTCAGCACCTTTGATGCAGAAAGCCGCGTTCCCGTCATCAGCCTCAAAGATGGGACACGACTAGCCGGAGAGGACGCTCCAAAACGGAAAGATCTTGACCAGTGGCTAAAGGAGCATCCGGGCTTTGTGGCAGATGTGGGAGCCTTTATTCCTGTAAATACCAGATTATTGTCTGGATTAAAAAAAGGATGTCTGTGTAAATATGTGTGTAAATTTCTGATCATACCTTTTGCAGACCGCAAACAAGCTGCAGTTTCAAGATGGCAGACCAAAACAGAAGAGACATCGCTGCAGGAACCCCAACAAAATTGACATCAACAGCCTGACTGGAGAAGAGCGAGTACAGATCATCAACAGGCGAAATGCTCGCAAAGTGAGTGTGTGATGTTATAGATGTTGTGAACAGATTTTTTCGCTGTGCCTAGTGTTGATTGTAATACTTGTTTCATATTTCTTTGTTCCAGATTGGTGGTGCATTTGCTCCTCCTCTGAAAGATTTAAGCCGGTTTCTGCAGGAGAATCCAGAGTATGGAGTCCCACCAGAGTGGGCTGATGTTGTTAAACAGTCTGTAAGTACAAAGAGAAACATGCTCCATTCCAAATACAGTGCATTAACAGAAATTAGAGGTGTCACAGTATACTGGTTTTAGTGGTTTAATGGTTAGTAATGTAAAAAATGACAAAATATTGTGTTAGTACTACTATACATACTACGAAATGTCCTCTCCTACATGAAAAAAATCATGTTGGAGAGGACATTTTACCCACACCCATAGAAGTGAGTTTTCCAGTGTGGGAGTATTTTGGATTTCATTAAAAAAGACATGGTGTTAGACACCCCAGTCTGCAAGAAGTGCCAATCAGCAGTAAGTTCTTTTTGTACAGTTATGGTTACAAACTCTCTGTCCGCCTCCACATGCACTTGTATTTTGAGTGATTCATTGGCCAAAAAAAGAGAAAGCACAAAATGAACAAAGTACAAGATGAATTTGACTAATAGCAATATACAGTTGAGGTCAAAATGTTCTGCAAAATGTTACATATTTAACCAAAATAAAAGGAATCTTACAAAATGCATGTTATTTTTTATTTAGCACTGACCTGAATAAGATATTTCACACAAAAGATGTTCAAAAGTTTACCTTCTCTTGATTCTTAATACTGTGTTGTTACCTGAATGATCCACAGCAGTTTTTTTAGTGATAGTTGTTCATGAGTCCCTTGTTTGTCCTGAACCCTTAAAAAATCCTTCAGGTCCCATAAATTCTTTGGTTTTTCAGCATTTTTGTGTATTTAAACCCTTTCTTAGATCCATCTTTTCACACCGAGGACAACTGAGGGACTCATATGTAACTATTACAGAAGGTTCAAACTTTCACTGATACATCAGAAAAAAACACAATGTAATAGGAGCCAGGTGATAAACTTTTTGAATTTGAAGTTCAGGGTAAATTGAGCTTATTTGGTCTTCTGGGAAGCATATAAGTATCTTCTGTAGCTTCTGAAGGACAGTACTAAATGAAAAAAAATTGATATTTAGGCAAATGTACACACATTCATTCTGTTCAAAAGTTTACACCCCTGGCTCTTATTGCATCATTGTCATTGCCCCCATGTAAAGCAAGATGTTCATGCCTTTCTTACTTCAGTCGAAAACAAATGAAAGTTTTTGAGGAAAACATTCCAGGGTTTTTCTCCATATAGTGGACGTCAATGGTGGCCAACGGGTTGAAGGTCCAAATTGGAGTTTCAAATCCGCTTCAAAAGGCTCTACGCGATCCTAGCTGAGGAATAAGGATCTTATAGGTTCTTACAAAATAATTGTTCATTTTCCAAAAAAAATGAATAATTCTTTTATAGTTTTTAACCACAAATGCTCATCTTGCACTAGCTCTGCAATGCGCGTCCATTTCATAATCACGTTGGAAAGGTCACACGTGGTTAGTTCTTTGTCTGTGTACTTGGGTTCAAACGGTAGGGTAGAGTGAAAATCCGCCTATGCCACGCGTGACTTTTTCAGTGTGACTACATAAACTGTGAAGTCGTATTTCACATTGTATTTGTGGTTAAAAAGTATATACATTTTAATTTTTTCTTTTGAAGCTACAGTTTTGACCTTAAACCCACTGACTTCCCTTGAAGTCCACTACATTGAAAAAATTTTTGGAATGATTTCCTCAAAAACCTTAAATTCTTTTCGACTGAAGAACAAAAGAAATGAAGATCTTGGATGACACAGGAAATTTCAATATTCTGGATTGAACTAATACTTAAACTACAACTTTACGGATGTTTTTCCTACTCATTTAACAGAAGCATTTGTGTTTCCAGGGTTACCTTCCTGAAAGTATGTTCGACCGCATCCTGACCGGCCCCATCGTTCCCGAAGAGGTGAGCCGACGAGGACGACGTCCCAAAAACGCTTTGGCTAAAGCAGCCACGGTGGCCAGTGCCAGTGCCAACGCCGCCCTGGGGCTCAACCCACTCCTAACCAACGGCCTCCTCGCGGGGCTGGACCTGCCTAGTCTTCAAGCTCTTCAGCACAACCTCCAGAGCCTCCAGTCTCTCCAACTCACCACCGGCCTCATGGGACTGCCTCACGACCCCACCAACATGGCCGCCATGTTTCCGATGATGCTGTCCGGTATGACCGGCCTACCGAACCTCCTCGGAATGAGCGGTATCCTCGGAAAACAAGAAGCGGCGGGTATCGCTTTGACGAGTGACGAGGACAAGAAAAAGAAGAGCGGCGGAGAATCCGCCACACCCAAGGGGTCAGCCGAAACTTTGAGTCCGGATGGCAAAGCGGAAAGGACAGAGGGTCAAAGTTTCAAGGCTACCACCTCGACGGCAGCCAACTCGAATCAAACAAGTGCTTCTGCTTCAGGCCACCCACTGGCCCTCAACCCCCTACTTCTCTCTAGTATGCTCTACCCAGGGATGCTTCTTACTCCAGGCCTTAACCTGCCTGTGGCCAACCAGCCGCAAGCTGCAAACACTCAGCCAACCCCACCGCTGCAACCTGCTGCCTCCGAAGCCGCGGCCCAGCTGCTCGGCCAATCGGAGGACAAAGACAGCGACGAGGGGGAGGAGCCAGACGAAAAGAAGGATACCAGTGGTCCAGAGGGCTCGGCGAAGGCGGAGTCGTCCTCCTCCGAGTCCGACAGCTCCTCCTCGTCATCCGAGGATTCCGATTCCAGCGACGAAGACTGAGTCTTTATACATGTATAAATAAATATTATATATTTATATACATCTCTTAGAAATGTATACATATAAACACATATAGGAATTATCCTGCATTTACTACATCATGTTTTTTGTTTCCATGTAAATATAATAACTAAAGTGTTGTGTAACGAAGAGGAAAAAACGGAGATCCTAGAGAAACTGAAATAAGATTTCAGTGTTTGTTTAGGTACAATGTCGTTTCGAAGAGACGTTTTGCATGTCGACAAAAGAGAAAAACAAACAAAAAAAAAACTTTGTGAAATTGTATTACACCATGATGTAAACTTGCAACAGACAAGAAGCAAAAACTAAAAGGCATTATTGTTATAGCTATGTCAGGATTTAATTTTATTAAAGAAATGAGGACACTGTTGCTCATTGCAGAGCTGTATAATTAATATATTTTCTTTTGGGAGAAAGAACACCTCGACTGTTTGGGTTTCATTTGTAAATACTTGAGCAGGATCCTGAACACATAGACTTCACAGAGCATACCTACAGATCCACAGCAATAACACACAGGCAGCTTATGAATGTCACTGAAGCTGTAGAGACCCTGCGTTCATTCGTTCGTTCATCACACAAGTCGTTCATTCGCTTTTCTTGTGATTTGTGCATCTGTTTTTCTCCTCCCCAAGGTCTGTTCTTTTTCATTTTTATCCCTCTTTCTTTCAAATTCTCCTCATACAGCTATTTTACCCAAAGATTTGAGTTTTGAACCAGACGTTCTTTTAGGAAACACATTCCTCGCCATGCCTGAAATCAGTTTGCGTTTCAGACCGCTTCTTCGCATCCATATATTCATGTTTGTTTTAGCGTTCAGACAGCACTGTGTGTGTGTGTGATGTTCTGTGCATATGAACACTGTTGCCTCAATTTGCATGAAAATCTATGTGTCCAAGGTCCTGTCGGCCTCACGTGTAAACCCCTCGTGACAAACAGCAGTGCGTATATCCTCACTTTGCCACAAACTGCTACAGTATTGTCATATTAGCTCATTCTATTGTAAATGACCCGTGCGAGAGTATTGAGAGGAATTCAAGTATTTGCAGTAGTATTTATCAGTGCACACGAATTGACAGTAGGGTTGTTAAACGTTCTCCAGGTCAAAAATCACACGTTCCTTTAGTCTTGACAAAACAGTCTGTCTATATAGCTGCTGTTAGATGTAAATGACTGATCTAGAAGTGTCCTTATGCCATACTTCAGCGTCTGTCCCTCATAACACGATTCGTCGCAATCCAGCACCTCGGCCAACACGATGAACCTCATTGGCGTTTCGAATCAGGACGTGTATGTGATGAGTTTTCTGTTACATGTGCTGATGTGCTTGTTCTAGACTGTTAGGCTCATTCACGCGAGTCTCTCGTTTGTTCACATTCAGGTTCGGCTACTGAAGTTTTCCATTTGTGATGCAAATTTCTTCGGGATGCACTGCACAATGCAACTCTTTGCCTGTCTCACTAGTGAACACAGTTATATAATGGGTCTTTCCAAGCATGTTTGATTTCCTTCATCATGGTTTCACACCTCTTCTTATCTCTCTCAGTGTAATTTTGCCTCGTTAGATGTTCTGAATGCCGTCTCCTCTCCACTGTGGCATCAGATCTTCCTCTTTCCAGTTAGTTCGTGCTGAGCCACGCACTTTGAAACTGTGTACAGGTATTGCTGCTTTCCACTTCTTCCCAAAACCGCACATGAAACCTATATAGTTCTTTTTTTTTTTTTTTGACATCCGCAGCGTTAGCATCTCATTTAACTGAATGGCGTTCTGAGAAGAATTGCAGGTTTGACTGAGAATTGGACATTTCTGTTGATTTTCTTTTTTATTTTCAATTCATCATATGTACATTAATTCAATATTTTGGTTGTATTTCATGAAGCGCTGGACTACTGACCAGAATCAGGGCAAGACTTGCCGTCGTGGCACAAAGACAATGACATCCACCATGCAAAAGCAAATGAAATAGAAATACACTACTGCAAATAAACGTTTGTTTTCAATTATGTGAATGGTTGAATTGACAAACAGAGTCATTTGTTCTCATGGCTTCTTTTGTTTCATATTTTCAGTCCTTTGAAATTTAAGCCCCCTCCTTCTTTTTTGTGCTAAAATGTGTTTTTGGACAGTTGCAATACTTGCAAGTTGTGGCCTGTGTAGTCAATTAATGCTTCTTGTAGTGCAGGATACATGTCTTAAAAAGTTTGTAATTTATTGAATTACTTTCTATGAAGTTCTATAGAAGAAATTGAGGTTTAATTATTTTTATTAAACATATTCTGACTCTACAGAAAAATCTTGTCTCATGTGAAATTTGTCAAATGTATTTGTTTGTTTTGAGCTGAAGCACCAGTTATTAAAATCTAAAACTGTCTCAAATCCAAAATCTAAAAATGTTTTTATTAATCTGTGATGATTGTGATTGTAATTTTAAAGGATATCAGCTGCCATATGGTATTGATATGTGACCGATTTAGTGTGTTAGAAGTGATGAACTAATAACTTTGTTATGATTGAGAAGTAGAGTTCTTATAAAACATTAAATTCATTCTATTCAGAAATGTGACAGTGATGAACAATAATACACTCTTAAAAATAAAGGTTCTTTGAAAGGTTCTTCACAACGATGCCATAGAAGAACCATTTTTGGTTCCACAAAGAACCATCTCTTTCTTACCTTTTTCTAATCTATAGAACTTTCTTTCGCCACAAAGAACCTTTTGTGAAACAGAAAGGTTCTTCAGACGTTCAAGGTTCCTTATGGAACCATTTAAACCAAAAAGGTTTTTCTATGGCATCGTGAAGCACCTTTACTTTTAAGAGTCTACTAAAGAAAGATGAAAAACGTGACTTGCCAGAGTTCCAAAATTAACAAATCCTGGCAGCCCACCTACCAGGGGCATCTGTAACCTTGACAGCCCAATGGATTTAGTGTTGTTAGAACAACAGTTTTTTCAAGTTTGACTGTGTACACAAAGTTTGGCTAGACTTTATCTGTGAAGAAGAATGGGTGAAAACATGAATGATAGGGACATTACTGCAGCAAAAGTGACAGCAGACATCAATATTTACAGTTGAGGTCAAACGTTCACATACATCTTGCAAATGTTAATCATTTTACCAAAAGAGGAGGGGTCATACAAAATGCATGCTATTTTTTATTTAGTGCTGACCTGAATAAGATATTTCCCATAAAATATGTTATAGTCTAAAAGAGAAAATAACCTGAATAATCCACAACTGTTTTTCTTCTTCTTTTTTTTTTTTAGTGATAGTTGTTCATGAGTCCCTTGATTGTCCTGAACAGTGTTCTTTAGAAAAATCCTTCAGGTCCCACAAATTTTTTGGTTTTTCAGCATTTTTGTGGTGTATTTGAACCCTTTCCAAAAATGACTGTATGACTTTGAGATCCATATTTTCACGCTGAGGACAACTGAGGGACTCGTATGCAATTATTACAGAAGGTTCAAACACTCACTGATGTAAACGAAACACGATGCATTAAGACCCAGGGGTGTAAACTTTTGAACAGAATGAAGACATGAACATTTTTCTCATTTTGCCTAAATATCTTTTTTTTTTTTTTTTAGTATTGCCCTTAAGAAGCTCCAGAAGATACTTACATGTTTCCCAGAAGACAAAATCAGTTAAATTTATCCTGATCCTCAAATTAAAAAAGTTTTCTTCCTCCAGCTCTTAATGCATCGTGAGTCCCTCAGTTGTCCTCAGTGTGAAAAGATGGATCTCAAAATCATACAGTCATTGTTGGAAAGGTTTCAAATACAGAAAAATGCTGAAAAACCAGAGAATCTGTGGGACCTGAAGGATTTTTCTGAAGAACAGCAGGCAGTTTAACTGTTCAGGACAAACAAGGAACTCATGAACAACTATCACTAAACAAAAAAGCTGTCAATCATTCAGGTAACCGCACAGTATTGAAAATTTAGGAACGGTAATTTTTATAAATTGAACTATTATTTTCTATTGTAGACTATATGTAAATTATGCATTTTAAACCATATCAGTTTAAACTTCTGATATAAGGTTTTCTGAGAACACATATCTGAAGCACGTGCACAGAAAACAGCTGTCACACGGCATGTGATTACTAAACTAACTTTCGTGTCTTATTGCGCTTAAACTGTTAAATACACAAGTTTGTCAAAAACACATAAAGGAGTTACAAAAACAGTCTGTTCTGTCTGTAAAGGTAAACAGCTGGGAAAGAAATTGCATGTTCATATTAGATCTGTGTGGCAGCAGCGTAATATACAGTAAATAAATCAATAAATCCACTGCTCTCTTGTCTCCTTTGAGGTTGGGACTCTAAATAGTGTTCTGTGCTCGTCTGTGCAGCCAACGACAGAACAACTTTTGCCATGGCGTTAGAACTCGTACACTGTTGTCGCTTGTAAAAACAAAATGACGGCACCATGGGTGAAAACGTCCGGATTATTATTATACTGTAAGATCCTCTTTCTACGTCATGGGAGAGCGAAATCTGAACAGCTTGATTTTTAACATGCTTGCAGAGAAAGATTTACCAAAACAAAGTTACTGGGTTGTCCTTTTTCACATTTTCTAAGTTGGTAGATGCACCAGGGCCTCAATTATAGCACTTAAACATGGAAAGTCAGATTTTCATGACATGTCCCCTTTAAGCATGGAAACATTAGACTACTTCCATGTTTCCGAAATGTGGCAGGCCTACAGAGAAAATGAATTAGTGAACAACACGCGTGGTTCTGATATCAGCACAGTTGTTTCTGTCCCTCAGGATGTTTGTAATCTGGAGAGAGATCTCTACAGCTGCAGTTGTGCCAATCCCATTAGAAGACAAACAGCCCTGCCTGATGTTACACACCTGTATTCACACCATGATAATATGTACTCAACTATTCAGTGTGTTCTACATCAACCATTAGGGAAATCATCAAGTTGTTGATTACTACAGACAAATGAGGCATTAGACACATTACTCACATGTCATTATTACTCATTTTCCACTTTGCTGTTTCATTTTAACTCAAACATATCTGATAACAGAATGTAAACATGCAGACCGGTTGAGTGTTACTGAGAGAGAGAGATCAGCATCAGCGGTTCGCCCGCTCAATCGCGAGTTACTGTCATTGCTGTTAGTTACTACAGCCAGTTTGCTAGCCAGCTATGCCTTCATCACGTAAATGCATATTACCTGGTTGCGATAATTTACAAAACAGCCCGGTCTCCTTATTCAAATTGTGCTGCTAGAGGATCTGATGCCACAGTGGAAAGAAGACGGCATTCAGAGCATCCATTCAGTTTGTAGCGGTATTTGGCAGTTAAAAAAGACTGCAGCTTTAGCGGGAATGGGCGTGGTTTCAGCGCCGAGAGCAGACACGCCCCCAGATTTTGATACTTTATTTTAGTTACTTGTCTGGATGGTTCATAACTATGGAAGCCCATTTCCGCCAATGAATTAAAAAAAAGGTTATTGCGACTTTTTATCTCACATTTCTGACTTTTTTTCTTATTATTGCATGAAAAAAAACTGAATTCTGAATATAAACTAGCAATTTTGAGGTACAAAGTCTTAATTTTGAGGGAGGGAAAGAGCTGCAAGTTGATTTCTCACAATTCAGATTTTTTTTTCTTGGGATTGCGTGAAACAAACTTGCAATTCCGACTTTTTTTCTCAGAATTGTGAAATATAAACTCACAATTGCGAGTTATAAAGTCCTAATTTTGACGGGGAAACACTGATATGTTCCCAGAATTGCAAGTTTATATCTCACAATTCTGACTTTTTTTCTCAAGATGATACAAACTCACAATTCTTACATTTTTCTCAGAATTGCGTGATATGAACAATTGTGAGAAATAAAGTCAGAAATTCACAATTCGGACTTTTTTCTTGCAAATACGAGTTTGTATTTCGCAATTCTGACTTTTTTTAAATCTTACCTTTTCTCAGAATTGTGAGATATAAACTAGTTATGAAGTGAAGCCCTAATTTTAAAGGGGTAAGAAGACTCATATGTTCTCAGAATTGCGAGTACTGTATATATCTCACAATTCTGATTTTTTTTTTTGTCAGAATTGTGAGATATAGTCACAATAGTGAGAAATAAAGTCAGAAACTCTTTTGTGTGTATTTCACAATTCTGACTTTTTTTTCACAATTCTGACACTTTTCTCAGAATTGTGAGATATAAACTCACAACTGCGAGTTGAAAAGTCCTAATTTTGAATGGGAAAAAAAAAAAGAATGACATGTTCTCAGAATTGCGAGTATATATCTTATTTACTTACTGCCAACTGTGTTATAAAGTCAGAATTTCTTGGGATGTGTCACAAGGAGGGTCAGAGACGTTCGGATCCATTCGCAGCATTTATTCAAACAAACAAACAAACACAAAGGGGCAGGCAGAAATCGTGGTCAAACACAGGCAGAAGGTCGGGGCTGGCAGCTAGAATCAAAACACGGGGAGTAGTCCAGGAATCAAACACAGGAAATCAAACACGGGAATAAACGCTCGGAAATAAAGACCAGAAGGAACAATAAGACTTCGCAGAGTGGCTGTGTGTGTGAGAAGCTTAAATGCAGTCAGTGTGATGAGGTGCAGCTGTGAGCGGTAATCAGTAAAGTGAGAGCAGGTGAATGCAGTGATTAGTGCAGTGGCTTGTGGGGAATGAAGTCCATGAAGTGTGGTGCAAGAGTTCAAGATGACAGGATAGACCAGATACGTGACAGGATGATACAAACTCGCAATTCTAAAAACTAAAAAAAAGAGTTGTGAGATAAAAAGGCGCAATTACCTTTTTATTTTTTGTTCAGTGGCAGAAATGGGCTTCCATAAATAACAGATTTTTCGTTGGAGTGACAAACTCAGAACACATTTAATATTGCTTTACACAGACTTCAAAGAATCTGTCTATAGACTATATAGGGCATCTGAACATGAAACAGTGATTAATAAATCAAAGATTTTGACAGGAAGTGTGACAACCTGTAAAATGAATCAGCGGGTCAATGCTGTCATGTGGCGTGTAGATAATGCTCTGACCCTGTGGACAGAGATTTATGAAAGAGGCTTTTCTGCTTGTTCAACCTGTCATTTGTTAGACTGACGGAGCGGCCCTGCTCTGTTTATCAGTAACCATGTCTTGACACGCCATCAGGTTAAATGTCAACTCACGTTGCCTGGCAGGTGAAACACAAAGTCTGCAACAATCTGAATCAACAAACCTTGTTAACTGTGACCATGCTGAAGTATGTTTGCAGTACCTGCACCAATGCCAACAGGAAGTTCAATGTGTTGTCATAGAAATCAGAGCCCTGACTTCCACAACAGTGTTATAGGAAACGTACTTAGGCAGGACACTGTACTGATGCACTTCTAAAGAGCACATTACTGCCTGTGGACAACATCTGAGAAACTTCACTAACTTTTTACTTCTGTCTTTAGCATCAAAAGACTCCGTACAGGAATCTTTGGATTGTATTATGGGGTGCAACTCAAGTAAAGGTACTGAGGTCGTGGATCCATCCAAAAAGCCTGAAGATAGACGCAAGTCCGCCGACTCATCGGACACAGAAGAAGTGGACAATGTCAATGAAATCTCACACACAGAGAATAATGAAGTTGAGACAGAAGACAGCTGATAATGCTAATATTTTGGTTACCTTCCTCAAGCTTCTATGGTAAGATCCACATAATTATGTTTCGCCATGTTAGGAAATTATTTGTGACCCTGGACCATATATATTTGTAGAAATAGCCAAAAATACATTGTATGGGTCAAAATTATTGATTTTTCTTTAATGCCAAAAATCATTAGGATATTAAGTAAAGATCATGTTCCATGAAGATATTTTGTGAATTTCCTACCGTAAATATATCAGAGCTTCATCTTTGATTAGTAATATGCATTGCTAAGAACTTCATTTGGACAACTTTAAAGGAGATTTTTCCAATATTTTGTATTCATTTATTTATTTATTTCGCACCCTCAGATTCCAGATCTCGGCCAGATATTGTCCTATCCTAACCATACATCATCTGAAAGCTGAATAAATAAGCTTTCTGTTAATGTATAAATCTCCAAAAAAATGGTTTTGTGGTCCAGGGTCACATTTCCTATTACATCTTATTTTATAATATTGCATAATAGTTTGATATCGTGATCTTATATTTTTATATGTAGTTGCAGTTTCTATCCAGTCCAGCTGTGATCGGCTGAAGTTTCCAGGAGTGTGATGAGACCTGCACCAGCCTGTTACTTTATATGATGTCTACATATAAGTTCTCACCTCATCATGTCATTTCTGTCCATCATAACTATAAATGCCTTCTTGCTGTATATATATATAGCCTATTTGGTTCCATGCATTATCAGACTGTTGAGGAAAGCGCCAAAGATTAAAAATGCATTGTTATTGTGATATTAGTAGCAGATATTTTCTTACTTTATTAGCTGATTCAATTCTTTAAGAATGTAAATAAATATTCTTAAGAAATGAGAAATGTTGTATTTATTTTATTTGATCATTTTACACGAAACTCACGCAGTTTGCGTTATATAGCCTAATAATTCAGTACAGTACGGAAAGTCAAAAAACATGAACGATTGAATTAACCTGTACTATCCTCCAAGACCACCAGATGCCTCTCTCTCTCTCTATTAAATTTTACATTTAAATGTGGTTCATTGCCACGTTTGTGTTTGCGGCAGAGCACGTACAATGAGAAATTTAAGTAATAAAAGTAAAATGATTAATGATTGACTAGGTTAGCTAAATAAATAACTAACTAAAACTAAGTAACTAACTAAATAAATGCCTTAAAAAACTTGCTACGTGTATTGCGTTATGTTAGATTAACTAGAATTTACACATTTATGCCCTTTTGTGGGATAAATTTTTTTCTATTGTCCTAATTTCGCTTCGGATAAAATGGCAACAAACAAAACAAATAAATAATGCTATAATTAAAATGATATAGTTTAAAATAAAAAGTAAAAAGTAATCGAAATGCAAACGAAAACAAAGTCAACCAATTTAAACAAAAGAAACAAAATAAATACGTTACGTGTATTAACTGAACAAGCAGGCCTAATAAAGAACGATAAAGACTATTAAATGTGTTATAACGAGCCTAAAAAAAATAATACGTGCTAAAAGGCTGCTTTACAAAGTCGTTTGTCAGAGTGGAGACTTTCCACTGACATTTATTGTTTTTATACTGAGCTAATTATATTTTCACCCCCTAACAGTAACCAAACCCTCACAGAAATCTTTTTTCGTTTTAGATTTTATTAAAACAGTATTTAAGATGTTTTCCTCGTGGGGACTGTTCTGCTTCTCATAACGCAGGCTAAGTGATTTTAGGTTTTACTACAGTATCACATTCTCATCCCACTATGCTTACACGACCGGATTCTCACAGACGCACATACAGCTGAGCACCACTAGGGGGCAAAAGTGCTCTGTAACGGAAGCAGCGGTTTCTGCAGCTTCCACCCCTTGCTGAGAGCATTCAATGTGAAATGTATGTTTTAGGATTATTAGCACAGACTGGGTTGAGCTCACAAAAAAGCTATTCTGCAAAGCCCAGTTTCACACTCTCATCAGAAAGACAGCAGGAAATTGCTGCAAAATATTATTATTACGCAAATGGATACTGTGAATGAATAAAATGTTTGAGAAGATAAATGAAAAGCATTTTAAAAGAAAATGTAGCACCTAATAGCTTTTTAATTTCAGATGAGGCATGAAAAGAAGGACTTGGAGTATTTCTCCCGCCGTTTCCTCTTAGTATTGATGAGAGCGAACACACCTGCAGCGAGCCGGTGTCTTATCTTCTCTTTATCAGTTAATTAATATGAATGCTTCAAATGCCTATTATCTCTGTGGTTACATTAGACATAATGATCCATTGATGTTAGCGAAATGTTATGTTAAACACGCGCTCCTCTGTGGGAGTGTAGTCTAGTGCAGCCATTGATTGACATCAATTTAATTTAATTGTTGCCACAGACAATTGGCTGGAGAAATATCGCTTCACTGGGTAATTCTGTATGCAGTGTGACCAACATCTGGATCTGAGATGATTCAATTTACACCGCTGAAAAATGAAATCCATTTTCCTAAAATATCACATTTTTCATATCAGTTTAATAAGGCAAGATGGTCTTGGTTATGGGGAGGAATGTGAATGCTCAGATATTTTAGGTGGTTAGAGACATGCTATTCTCTCTAGCATGGCTATTCTTCTTTATTTCAAATATTTCAGAGGGTTTGCACGCACTTTACAGTTTTTGATCAGTTACCCGGATTCGCAGCCATTACTAATGAATAATTGTTCTGCTAAGTTATGCAAAAAAGCATTTGGAAGCTGCTAAATCATATAGAGAAGGACTTAGTAAGCAAGGAAGTCCGCAATATTTTGACAAACTAGAAGATATTAGACTAATATTTGACCTACCTGACCGGAAATGATAAGAACAAACACAAATGATTCTTGCTCTGGAAATCCTGGTTCAATTTGGCCAACCACAAACGCCTTTTTGCATTCTCCTTGATTTGTTATAACTTTTGGCAGTCTGTAGTGCTCCAAATGTTATTTTCAGGTCTGACCGATTAGTACAGCCCAAAATACATTAACAAGCAAGTTTCTTTTGGTTCAGTGGCATTGTTTACGTTCAGTGCCGCCAATATTGATGAAACATCGTGAAAACACTCTATATTGGCAGTATCCACTTCATTAGACTTGTACGTTGGCTTGCTGATGCAAATATCCACCCGTTTTAAATGTGACAGCATGCATAACAGCATGCAGGCGATGCATGCAGATGGGCAGGAGATTCAGTTGTTGTTCAAACCAAACATGAGAATGAGTTAGAAATTTGAGTATCTTAGACACTGCAGATGGGATTTTCACACGCAGAAGTCATACATAATAAAATAGCTTCCCAAACCAAAATCATCACCATTCTTGAAGCAGAAAGCATTTGTTAATAAGAAAGGCATGAGAAAATGACCATGACCACCAAAAACTGCAGTAAAAGATTAGAAAATGTTGCCTGCTTTGACAACTCTCAATGTTGGATGGAATGTGCCAGAGTCAAATTTTATGTAAATAATTAATGAATTCTTCCCACCTTGTGGCAATAGCACGATATTTTGAAGTGTAAATACAGTAACCAGAAGTAAAAAGCGAAAGAGCTATAGAGGTTTTCACAACGTGTCAGCAATCGGCCATATTGGCGGCACTGAATGTAAACAATGCCACTGAACCGAACAAAACCTGCCTATTTTGCTGATTATTGCTGCTGAAAATGGTCAATTATTGTCATGTTTTGGGCTGTACTTATTGGTCAGATAAGGAAAAACATTTGGAGTACTATATACTGCCAAAAGTTATAACAAATCAAGGAGAAGAGTGCAAAAAACTGTATGAGGAACAAATGGCGTTTGTGGTTGGCTAAACTGAATCAGGATTTCCAGGGCAAGAATCTTGACAACACTTGTGTTTGTTCTTATCATTTCCGGTCAGGTAGGTCAAATATTAGACTAATATCTTACTTAATACTGCTTGTACATATCTTTACCACCTATTAACTTTCATTTTGTCAAAATAGTGTGCCTTTTTCTGCTTACTAAGTCCTTCTCCATGTGACCATGACCACCCAAAACTAGACAATAAAAGATAAGAAAATGTCACCTGATTTGACAGATCTCAATTTTGGATGTAATATGTGAATGACACAGTCAAACTTCTATGTAGAAAATAATTAATGAATTCTTCCGGCCTTGTGGCAATATCACACTGATACACTGATATACACTCTTAAAAATAAAGGTGCTTCATGATGCCATAGAAGAACCTTTTTTTGTCTAAATGGTTCCATAAAGAACCTTTAACATCTGAAGAACCTTTCTGTTTCACAAAAGGTTCTTTGTAGAGAACAAAGGTTCTTCAGATTATAAAAAGGTAAGGAAGAGATGATTCTTTAAAGAACCTTTGACTGAATGGTTCTTTGTGGAGCCAAAAATGGTTCTCCTACAGCATTGCTGTGAAGAACCTTTTAAAGCACCATTATTTTTCAGAGTGTAGGTCAATCTAGAAGTTTGCATAACCCTGGTTTCCTAAACACAAACCTAATAAGGATTTTTCCATTAGCTTTCAGATTATTACAGAAAAAAGCTCTGTGACCAACAACAGATTATGATTCTTACATGTTTTGGTTATCATGATAATCTTCATAAACACAGCTTCTATATATTTTTAAGTGTAAATACAATGACCAGAAGTAAAAGCTAAACATAGGCTATAGTGTGTTCTTACAATGTGCCATCAATCGCTATGGAGTGTTTTCACGACACGCAATCAATCGGCCATATTGGCGGCACTGAACGTTAACAATGCCACTGAACCAAGCAAAACTTGAATATTTTGCTGATTATAGCTGCTGAAAATGGTCAATTATTGTCATGTTTTGGGCTGTACTAATTGGTCAGATCAGGAAATACATTACAGGAGTACTATAGACTGCCAAAAGTTATAACAAATCACGGAGAAAAGTGCAAAAAACTGAGGAACAAAAGGCATTTGTGGTTGGCCAAACTGAACCAGAATTTATAGGGCAAGAATCTTGACAACATTCATGTTTGTTCTTATCATTTTCGGTTAATTAATACTGCACATATTAACTTAATCAACTTAATTGACTATTTTAATAAGTTTGTCAAAATATTGTGCCCTTTCCAGCTTTCTAAGTTCTTCTCCATATGATTTAGCGGCTTCCATTAGCAGAACAACATATTCAGTTGTACATTAACCATGCAATCCATGCTGTTTACATCTGAGTATCACCAATATGGCTGCACATCCTTGGTAACTGACCAAATCGTGACGTTTGTGCAAACCCTCTATAAACAAGTACAACATGGTCACATGACTTTAACATCACCAACATTTTCTTTATTTAAAAATGTTTTCCCTGAAAGTTTAAGTTAGAATAGTTTAGACTAGTGAGTAGATGTAATTACTGCTGATGTATTTTATTTTGTAGAACAAAACATGAAAATATATTAAGCTTGGGTTTACCACAGACCTTCTCTCATGCCTTTATGCTAAATGCTAGGGCTAAAATGCAGACTCATTTCCAGGTTTTGGCCAACAAAATTACCTAATCGCTGCAGTACTCTGTAGTTCACACTGGTTGTGGAGTTATATTTTCAGGATTTTTTTCTTTTTTTGTTTAAATGCCACAGCCTGTGTGTCAGTGCTGCTGCATCCCATGTGCATCTCTTTTAACACACCAACATCCTCAAATGGCCACTTGTATCAGGACAACTCACCCTATCACAATGCACACATCATTCCAAGCTAGTTACACAACAACATCACAATGAGTTCAGTGTACTCAAATGGCCTCCATAGTCACCGGACTTCAATCCAACAGAAAACAGCACCTTTGAGATGCAGTTGAATAGCAGAATCTATCATTTCCAGCACCATGTTGAATTTGTAACAGTAGGAATTGAAGCTGTAATGTGTGATGATAAAGTGGCCACTGAGTAAATACACATACGTTTACTTAGCTCATTAAGACTGTAAAGTTAAGTTTAACTTGTACATTAATAATTCTGCACATACAGTATGTTTACAGTAGAGCTAGTTATTTATGATTGATCTACGTCTTGCTTCAAGGTGAGTGAGACAAAGCAGCTGGTTCCATGTATGTGCATCATGTGTGTGCTGTGTGATCTGCTCTGTCTCAAGGTGAATGAGAGTGAAAGCAGCTCTCTGGCAGCTGCAGTGTAATTATGTGAAAGCTGCTGGTGTGCGTATATAAAATGCCTGCCTGGCAGGTGTAGCCATTCATCTCCCAGATGAGTTTTTTTTTCTTTTTCTTTTTTGAGCTGAGGCAGAGAGAAGTCTTTTCAGTGAAAATGGAGAAAAATGGGAAAACATATTCTAAATGTCATTCATTCAGCCACCATGTCACTCTGACCTTAAAATATCATCTATCCCTTGTTGTAAATGTGGACAAGAGAATCCTGTAAAATACCACATTTTGATAAGAGATGAAGCCCACATAAAGGGTTGTGTGTATGCGTGTGTGCTGGGCCATCAGTGATGGGGTGAAAATGTGGCACTGATTCTGGAGGTTCACAGCTCCAGGGGGGCCACATCAATTTCAGCATTACTGATGTAGTGATCAGTGTTATTAAATCAATGCATTCTGCATCACAGTAGAAATTAATGAATCCAACGCACTGTATGATTATTATAGTTAATTAAAACTAAAACCATAAAACATTCTTCATACTTGAAATAAAATAAATGTTAACTTAAAATAAAATAAATAAATATAAAAATTCTCATTTTTATTTAGTTTAATTTGATGTACTAAAATAACTACAATTAAAATGAATAAAAACTATATAGATGTGTTTTTAAAAATATAAAATAAAACTAAAATGAAAACAGACAATATAAAACTAAAATTCAATATTGAAAAAAAAATCAATATTCTAATAAAACTAAATTTGGTAAAAAAAAAAAAAAAAAAAGGTACATTATAACACACGCATACAACGTTTCTTTTTTAATTACATTTCTTTCTTCTAACTAAGAAGTCCCTCTTCTGCTGATTTAATGGGTCATAAGGTTAAAACCATAGACTAA
This sequence comes from Garra rufa, assembly GCF_049309525.1. Classification (NCBI taxonomy): domain Eukaryota; kingdom Metazoa; phylum Chordata; class Actinopteri; order Cypriniformes; family Cyprinidae; genus Garra; species Garra rufa. Next base: position 37,472,879 of record NC_133363.1, on the reverse strand, counting down.
AAATATGGACGTAGTATCCGTGACGTCACCCGTAGGATTCTGAAGCGCTATTTTGAAGCTCATAGTGGGCGGGATTCGGCCGTCGCCATCTTGGAATCGCATCACCGCGCGTCACTCCCGGATAATCAAAAATGGGCAAAAAGGCGGGACGTGCCCTGCTGAAAAAACCAGCATATGCTGGTTTTTTCAGCAGGGTGGGTGGAGCTGGTTGCTGAAACCACGCCCGCCTAGCGCGACAGTGGTGACAGCAGCGGCAATCCCCGTCACTCAATTGGCCACGCCCTTAATTATGCAGAACTTTAAGGCTTAATATAACTTAAACGGATGAGTTATATAAAAAAAATCACCCCCCTCACAGTTGACATGAAGGGCAAAACTAGCTATATAGACCAAAACCATTTTTTGAACCAGGCTGTAAACATACTTTTTTCTGCTGTAAAGTTGGGCATTTTAACATGGGGAGTCTATGGGACTGACTCTCTTCTGCAGCCAGTCTCTATCAGCCAGTCGATGAATTGCAGTTTAAGTCACTTCCGTGTTGGTTTCAATAGAAAGAGCGGGATTGCCGCTTGGTTAAAACAGGTAGTAGACTAAGCTGTTGAGAATGAAACATGAAAATTAAAATGATTTAACTACAAAAAGAAAAACATGGTTAATATAGTTAAATCATAGTAAGCACAAACTAACCATGGATTTGCTGCAATAATTTAACCATGGTATGGTAGTTACAATTGCAGTCATATGCAGTCAAATAGTAATCAATTCGCCAAAGACATGGTTACTACACTTTTACTATAATAAATCTATGGTTATTTTATGTAAAGGTTAGCATGAGTCAGACACCAAAAAACTCAAAGTGATGTAGTTCAATCCAGAGGAGCAATCTTTGTTATATGTGACCCTGGACTACAAAAGTAGCACTGGTATATTTGTAGAAATAGACAAAAATACATTGTATGGGTCAAAATTATTACATTTTCTTTTATGCCAAAATCATTAGGATATTAAGCAGAGATCATGTTCCATTAAGACATTTAGTAAATTTCCTACCGTAAATATATCAAAACTCAATTTTTTATTAGTAACAAGTTTTGCTAATAAATTTGGACAACTTTAAAGGCAATTTTCTCAATATTTAGATTTTTTTGCACCCTCAGATTCCAGATTTTCAAATAGCTGTATCCCACATCAATGGAAAGCTTATTTATTCATCTTTTTAAAGAAAATAAAACAATAATTACCATTTTGTGGCTCTTTAATGTGTCGTAACAGATTGCTGTAATGCCTCAACTCATGTGGCACCTGAACCAATCACCTCGCCATCTTTATAGCACAAAACAAAACATGAATGGACATAAGAACTCTTATTTTGTTTTAAATGCAGAAAGACGTCAATACACATAATTTTTCAATTTTAAACCCACCGACATTAATCTACTCTCCTGAGTCCTGACTGGTCTGTTTGTCGGACAAAATGGCAGATTAGCTGTTATGATTGGTCAGATCACCTGTCAATCAAACTAATGGTATACTCCACTCATTTAACTTTAGGGTGCTCCGAAGTCGAAGAAATGCACAAAAGGTCATACAGTTTCCTTTACTTGCTTGCAAGTCGCAAGGTTTTTGTGTTTTATTATATTTTTTATTTAATCATCATTAAATAACACATAACACACAGCCAGAGCTTTAAAATGGACTTCATACTCAAGTCTTTCACCATGTCTACAAAGGGCGCGAACACTCGCCTCATAGCATTCACTGATGGCGTCGCTGATTAAAATGCCTTATTTTGTCTGTTTACAATGAAGGAATATTTTTTACAGTCTATGATTCAAACAAGCTGTCGTACAGACCTGTAGGTGGCGCTTATTTCGCGCTAGTGGGGAAATTGCCCAGGTCTGGTCCAGTTCCCAAGAAGTGCACTTGGCCCGTCATGACTGTTTGTACAGGTGAGCAAGCGTTTCAGTACTTTTAATATGTAACACGGTGTGAATTGTTATAGAGTGATTTCTTTTATTATTTTGAAGAAGCAACGCCATTTATTAGTGCGTTTGAAACCACTTCTCGTTATGGGAGTGTTAATGAGCATCTGTTTGATGATTTCTTAGCCAATATGGCGGCTTACGTGTGAGGTGGAAAGGAGACATGTTAATACTTTATTGTGATGTTTTAGGGTAGAGCTGTGAAGATGCTCGTGAAAGTAAAATGTTGTAATGGTTTTGAGTATTGCTTTGTTTCTGAATTGTGCTGAGTTAAGGCAAGACCTGAGGGTAAAAATATAACGAATACATATCATCATACTTCCCCATCTGATTAGTTACAGTACATTGAGAAAATAGTTTTGTATAACAAATTTTCTAAAATGTTATGTTTAAATATCCAAAATGAGGCATACATACATAAAAATCTGAACATTGGATAAAGCCAGCTTTAAAAATTTAGTTTTATTTTGTTGACTTTTAATTTAACATTTTAACATGTTAAAATATGATACATAAACAAGCAAATGATACATGAACAAACTCCTCAGTAAAAAGATTGTGGAGATTTTTAGCTCATTTTGAGAAGACTGCATTTAAAGAAATGTATTGTAAATTAAATTTACAGAAATATTAATCTAAATTTACTGCAGTATATTAATCAATCCGTTTGATTTTCACCAACATATTAGTTACTGGTGTATTCATGGTCTGTTTTTTTCCAAGCCAAGGCTATCATGCTGGTTTGTAGATGCTAAAATAACATTTTATAGTTACAAATCCTTAAAAACTAGCTTCCTCTTTCATGCATAAATTCACTGTTACAAAAACAGCAAGCTATTACACTGTGTCAGCAGCTTGTCTGCAAATTTGCCAACACTGATGTTAGCTTTAATGCAATTTCGGAATTTGCTGACAAATGAAACACTTTTAACTTGTTTGGTGTGCTATTGTAGTGCTGTGTTGCTATTGTGCAGAGCCTGAGATGTGGAATGTATAAAAAATGTGAACACCAAGTAAGTGAAAATGATTTAGTGTATGTAGTCATCCAGGGTATTGATTCATAAAACATAATTAGATTTTTTTTAAACAATGAGAGGTCTAGAGAAAATTACAATGGAGGCCTTGAGTTATTAGCTCCAGTTCTCTGAGTGTGTGTGAGAAAGTTTGTGTATGTTTGGCGGTATCTGGGTGGGTGGGTGTGGGTGTGTGTGTGTGTGTGTGTTGTAGTTGTGCCAGTTTTGGTACATTGAAGACCACAGCATGTCACTGTGTCTCCCTTGCGTAAGCCTCTCAGAGCTCACATAACAGTATCAAATCACTCTCTCTCAACCCTCCATCTTTCTCTCAGTTGTAATTTCAGTACAATAGTTACATGAGTCATGGAAACAGCATGCATTTCCTAGAACAAGTAATTTTGTAATTATAGGGTGAATATGCAGTTGTCAGGGATACATTGTTGCACCTCATCAACACAAAACAGATGGATCTCTGTTTGATTGTTTTATTGAGCCATAAACCCTATTGGTGTTGTTCATTTACATTATTATGCCATCAGAGCTAATTTCTGTATTCACCACATACACTATCCCCTCCATGCTGGAGGATATCATTAGCCACTTTTCCACCGCCAGGCTGTAAAGTACTGAAATCATAAAGGACGGTTCCATTTATATTTGCACTTGAGCTTAGTTCGGCACGACATAAGTACAAACCGTTATTAGAATAGTAACTCGCCACTCAGAATTGGTCACTTCTTTGTTGTCTTTGTGAATCTATCTGGCCAAGTGAGCTATTTGAACAAAGTAAATTGAAATATCTGATCATCCTCGATAACATGGTTGCTATTTACATTTCATACTGTATGTAAACACGTGTGTTACCGAAGCAATACAAACTGACGAGTTTGCATTGCGAGCTCTGTTATCAGCCCCACAATGGAAAATAACACCATATCCATACCGGCCGGGCCACATCGGCATAGAATTGAATGGTTAAGCAACAACAGTTTGTCCTGACCGTGGATTTTAAGGTGTCCTGATTGTGGACAGATATTGCTTTCATGGCATTTTCATTTACATTTATGCATTTGGCAGATGCTTTTATCCAAAGTGACTTGGTCATGAACTGAGAAATCAAAATTCCCTTTGATCTTTTGACATATAAGAGGTCATTGTGCTATAAAAGCATCCTGTATGTTTGAGAACTCAAAACTTTCTTGTTAGACTAAAAATAGCTTATTTTGAAGCCATTCTGTTGAAACGGTAGGTTGTTGCCACTTGATGTAGTAGTGTGGCTAAACACTGCCTTCGCAGAAGAAGATCAACGTCTGCTTCTACGTCACTGCCTGTTTAGCCCCTCCAACCAATTCATGCATGTAGTAAGTAAATAATAGAAGAAAACGCAGGTCTATCAGAAATCAAATGATAGTGATGGCTCTGAAACCAAGAAGACACTGTGCACTGTGCAGTGTCAAGTGGTGAAAAAACTCGCCATTGCCTTCTATTTCCAGCTTGAAAGGGTGGATGAACTTGATTTTTAATTAAGATCCAGACTGGGTCAGTAAGAACTTGGTCATTTGTTTACTTGATTTTACCAAGGATTTGTTTACAAACAAGGCACAATTCGACACAGGATTTTCAGAAGGATTGAAACTATAAGACGATGCTGTGCCGACTATATTGTATCTGACAGTAATGTTGGACCACACAAGTTTTATTACATGTGCACTATTGCTTTGCCTGTTATTACGAGCCTGCTCTCACTTACCCCTTAACCTATCCCTAAATCTAAACCTACCCATTTTATAGTAAATATAAAAATATGCATGGAAATTACCATTTTAGTAACAATATAGCATTAAAAATGTATTTTCTATAGTCGCTAATCCCGCTCCTACCTCTAAACCTAACATAACTGTTTCTGTACAGTATTAAGAAAAACATGACAGGCAGATAAGTGCAATCACAATCATTTATTTATTGCAAAAATGTCAAAAGCAGTACCAAAAGTAATCCAAATGACAACGCTTTGCAGTTGCAGTTCTCTCTTTTGGAATGCAATAGTTTTGTATGAGGTGCAAAGCAGAATTTAAGTTGTAAAATATCTCGATCCACTCTGTGGATGTGCGCATTTCTTATTCAAACACATCTCACCAGAAACATTGCATTTTGCAGTCTGTGACGACGCAGACGAGAGACAATGAATGTTCAATTTTTTTGTCGTAAAGCTTATTGAAGCGGCAATTTTTGAATTTGTAATAAGCATGTCAGTGTGGATATTGCTGCTTGTGGTCACTGCTTAGGACGGAGATGAAGATCGCTAAATAAAGGCTTGAGTTCGGCTCTGTTTCTCGCAGTCGTACAGATTTTGAAGATTTGGGTTATTAGTGCACAAATAAAATTGATGATTTTGTAATTATGTTGCATTTTGGTGTATTAAATTGTTCTATTGTCGGAGAAAACGCCTTTTGTGTTCCACAGCATACAAAGTAAATACTGCATGATAAGTAATAGTTTGCAAAATATTATTCATTTTATGGGTTTAAAGTGTAGTCTTGTTTAACAGCTAAAAGAGTTGAAAACATAATGCTATTGATAAGACAACTGTTAAGTTCATACGTAAATAATTAATATTTTAGGTCACCTCACAACATCGTTCGATTAATCGTGCAGCCCTAGTTTTAGGTATTGTCAGCATGTTGTATGTTAAAATGCTGAAAATATGTCAGTATTGTGTATTAAAATGCTGTAAAAAATAGTATTGTACGTACGTTATAGTGCCTTTGAAACTGTAAGTAAATGTACGTTTTGTAGAACCACATTTTACGTATAATACATACGAATTCTCATAAGATCACGTTGTTATTACAGATTGTTGGATATGTACTGAGTATTTATGCATTTCTAACCTAAATCACAGTGTACATCTGTGAAGGAAATAGGCTGTCAAACATACACAACTGTTCATCATCATCAGCCAATCATTGAATTGAGTCTTCAAACTAGAGCTGCACGATATATCGAAAAAATATCGTTATCGCGATAACAGTATACGCGATATTGGTATCGCATAGAGTTGCGATAAATGACATTTCATTTATGTGCTAAACATTTGTGCGTTGCATGCAAAGGTTGTCCTTATTTGACCAAACAGATGGGCGCTTACTATCTTTATACCCGCCTCCCAAGTAGGTGCTATAATGCTATTGGCTAGACTGGGCGAATAGGTGAACCTGGTGGCTCAGAGCAGAGAATGAAAAATAAATACGGCAGGAGTATGAAGGGAGAAAATGACAGCAGCGATGAACTTGTGCCTAAAAAGAACTGTAAGTCTGAAATATACATGGCTCACAATTGCGACCGTTTTGGTCGCATATGCTCCCAAAATTGAATCTGCGCGACCTCAAATTATATTTGGGAGCATCTGTGCCAGTGCAAGAAATTGTTGTAGTGCGACTTAGTTTCATTTCTTTACAAAACTTTCGCTAACCTTCTGTAACTACTGCACAGACTGCTGTGAGCTGATGCAGGGACAGGTTCGACATTCTCTCCAACATTACACAACCATTTAAAATTAATCTTTATATTATTATCTTTAATGAAGATTTTGAGATATTAGCTGTCAATCACTCTGTCACTGACACTGCGCTCCGCTGAACTAGGAACCGGCCGTTTTTTTTCTCTCAACCAATCTTTGTTCCTCTCAGCGGCCGAGTTCCACTCACACAGGGGCGTAATTTCCACTGGGGACACGCTTTTCAAAGTCCTGTTTGTGTCCTCCGACTTTCCAAAGGTTTTGTTAAAGTAATCTCTTGTGTTGTAGAATGCGCGCTCAGCGCCGCCGAGAGTTTCGCGCGGTCGTTAAAACGAAAGCAAAAGTAAAAGGCGCACCCGCATTCAAAATCAATTTTAATACCCCATGTTTAGAGAGCAACTCCCCAATGTGCGCAAATTAGGCTACATAAAATATCTAGGCTGTTATTAGTATGTGGGCTGTAATAAGTTGTCTATAACTCTGTATCATACTTAAATTCGGTCTCTATTTGCACTTTGAATATTGAAAGAGTAGCCTACTTTGATTACGACTGCATAATAAAGAACTGTGTCATTGAATTTTTGTTATTTATACTATAGATTGTTCAAAAATGCACTGGTTGTTTCTAAATTAAATGGCTGTACCAATAATAGAGAAAATAAACATTTTGTACTCATATTTTCATTCATTCTTGTCCCTTGCTTTGGGCATAAAATAAATATATAAAAAGGCTTTCAGAATCAGCCCATTTGATTTGCTTGGCAAATCAGCCATGAAGAATCAAGATCGGTGCATTACTAAAAAGAAACTGGCTGCTCCTCTGTTTTTTGATGCTCCTACCTTTTTGAAGTTTAATAGTATTTTTTTTTTTGTGTGTAATATTTATTTTTATAAAAAAAGGTAAACATTTTACATTTTGTTTAAAAGATGCTTTTGAGTGTACATGTTACATGTAAATAAAAAAGTAATGTCAGAATATCTGCCGAGGTTTTAAGACATTCAAAGTGTTTTAAAGTCAATTTTTGGAACTTCATTGACTTTTTTTTATAGGCTGAATTACATTTAATTCGGATGACATATGAATATCTATTACCTGTTTATTTTAGTATGATCATTACATATATAAATGATTTTAAAAAAATGATAATAATAATAGTAATCATCATATAAAAAAGCATTTTTCTAGGGAAATGTTATATCGCAAGAAATATCGTTATCACAATATTCAACACCAATATCGCATATCGCATATTTTCCCAATATCGTGCAGCCCTACTTCAAACAAAGCATTTCGATGAGAGGAGTCAAAACATGACGTTTTTCATGACTCCTTTAAATTACATTCAAGATACAAATTTACATTTGGCGTTCTCAGTTATATCTTTCCCTGGGAATTAAACCCACAACCTTGGCATTGCTAGTGCCATGCTTAACTATTTGAGTTCATTAACAAACTTGCATTTGAAGGGATACTGTTGTTTACCTGAAAATGAAAAATCTGTGACATAATTTACTTACCCTCATGTTGTTCCAAATCTCTGACTTTAAAAGACTTTCTTCTTTGGAAGATATTTAGAAAAATACCATAGCTAATTTTTTATGTCCACACTAGGGCTGCCCCCAAATAGTCGACTAAACGTTGGTCGATATGAAGAGGGCTTGGTCGAATACATTTTCATTAGTCGGTTAGTCGCAAAAAAAAAAAAAAAAACGCGTGAAATTACGCAATCAGGGGCTGCGCAGTCAGTGTATGACATCAAAGCAACGAGAAATCAACGCGATCTCGTGCCTCGCGGTATACCAAAGCGCACTTATGTGGGAGAGGTGTCTGGCTGATGCTAATAATTATGGAAATTGACACGAGATTGCAACTGACGGAAAATATCGCCACCAGCATTTATATACAAGCTGCTGTCTAGACCCACGTTTTAAGAGCTTGTCATTCTTTGACCAACACGAATGAGAAGATGCGTACTCCACAGTGTCGGCAGAACGTTTATCTACAGAAGCTGCGACAGAAAGTGATCATGATTAGCCCTGCAGAGGAAGGTGAGCCCGAACCGAAAAAGGAAAAGCAGGCCGAGATATCCATGCTGATGGCCATTGATGAGGAGGAGCATGCAGAAGAGAAGGATGAAATAAAAATGTACTCGGCAGATAAATCAAAGGTTGATTCGGGACCATTGGCATGGTGGCAAAAAAAAAAATATATATATATGAACATCGATATCCAAAGCTCGCTAAAGCAGTTAAACGCCTCCACTGTATCTCTTCCACATCCACTCCATCAGAGCGCATCTTTTCAAAGGCCGGCTTCATTGTGAACAAGTCGAGAAGCCCCCTTCCTCCCGACGATGTGGACTAGCTGGTGTTCCTCTCACATAATATGAAAAAAAAAAAAAATAGAATTAAAAGCTTAGGTAAGAATGCTTAATTTTTTGCTTTTTGTAGTGTTTCTGTTTGCTATCCGTTAGGCTATATTTAAAAAAAAAACGGGTATTTTTATAACGGGTAGGCTATACAAATAAATAAATACATATTATTTTTATTTATTCGTTTTTATATAATGCAGAAGTTGTTTTTTATTCTGTTAGAAAAATTAGTCTGATGTTTGCAATTTGTTGTTTCAATAATCCGTCGTGTTAATGGCCGTTTGCGGCTTTGCTCTGATATTTTTGATTTGTAGGCCTAGTGTTTTTTAAATTATTTGTTCCACATTTTGTCTTAAATATAGTTGTTCTAATCAATTTAATGATAGGCTGTTAATTTGTTTGCCGCCTTCTTTTTTATTCTAAGTTTTGGCCATGTGCATTTATTAAATTGTTCGTTTTTGTTAATTTTCCTTTTGAACAATATAAAAATTATATTAATTTTCCACTGTATATTTATACCAAACAGCGTTTTTGCTACAGTATTTATTTATTTATTTTTATTTTTTTGCCTTGTTTTGTACTAGGCCAAAGTTACTAATAAGTTTATTTGATTTATTTTAAAGAACGAATTTTAGTTTATTTTATTCAATTTTTTTGTTTGTTTGACATGTAACTGTTACAGTTTGTATTTTTGATCATAAATTATTAAAATGCACAGGCAGTCTGATTGCTGTTTTTATGTTAGGCTATAATTAGCCTATAACGTTCCGGCCACTGATTTTTGTGTCCGTGAGCGCTGTATACTTTAAACACTTTACTATTCTGTTTTAAGCGCTTAATTTTCATTTTGAACGCGCTAATATCATGCTTTAGCATTTTCTGTCATATGGAAATGTTAAACTTCAACTTGGACTATACCTTTCCTTGTATATACACAAGTTATTATATTAATATCATAAATGAACGATTATTCGACTAATTGCTAAAATGCAGGAGTGTTAGTCGACTAGGAATATCTTTAGTCGGGGGCAGCCCTAGTCCACACAATGAAAGTCAATGGGTTTTGTACAGACAGAAATAGTTGAAACATTTTTAAAATATATCTTCTTTTGTGTTTTCAGCAGCAGAATGAATGTCATACAGGTTTGGAATGCCAAGGGGGTGAATAAAAGATGACAATGTAAATTTTTGGGTGAACTTTCCCTTTAACTGTACCATGTTTCTAAATCGTTTCTAGATTGTGTACTTTCTCGTCAATGTGCATGATTGTGTGTGTGCACTTGAATATAAAAGCTAAGTTAATTTTGCATTGGCAGAGCCTCATCTGAGAAGAATGTCATTAATGTGTGTGTTGGTGAGTGGGCGGGTGAGCATCAGCATGTAGAAGTAATATAAACCTCTCTGCTCTACTGGAGAGGACAGAGGCAGAGCGAGTGAGAGACGGAGAGAGCACTCCACGCCGTCATTAGTGCTCTTTCATATTTACATTTTTAATGTAGAGGAACAACATCCATGTTCTCATCTCAAAGAAATCAAGTACTTGTCCTGCAGGCCAGTTAGTCACAAGCAATTACGCTAAATGATGCAAAAGCCAGAATATTGTGGGGTTAAATTGCTTGTGGAGAGGCTTTTGACATGTCACTGTCTCTCTCTCGTCTCTTTGAGAATAGGTGCATTTCGGGGAGAGAGAGAACCATTAGAGTCCAATCATAAATAACTCTCTCTGTCCTCTGTTTGAGACAAGAGAGGAAGAGAGCAGAGGCCAAACTACCTGTGATTGAATTTGAGGGCATTATAGTTTGGACTCGAGTCAGATTTCCATTATGTCGAACAGCCCTAGTGTATCATATAGCCATGCAATAACACACCCACCTGTTAAATATCAGATTACTCCCAAGCAAATGGCATCAGTTAGCACGAGGCATTTAAGATCCTTTCAGTGCTGCAGCTGAAACACTGCCCAAAATTACTCATACTGTACCATTGTAACCTTACAATAGGATTACATGCTTTAAAACCCTTTATTTCGATAGCAGCTCCACAGAGGTGAAGGTCGGTTAGAAATGGTACATCCAGAAGACTAGTTCACTGGAGAATGATGACTGGACAGTGTGTCATTAACCAAGATATTATAACAAGTGAAACTCAACCCTGATGCTCTCTCTCTTTCTCTCTCTTACTTTATTTCTTAGTGAGGCTGTCATGGTTTCATGGTTGTCATAATATAGCCTTGCCAAACAATACAGATGAAGCAGAAGAGATAAATACAACCAAACAAAGATTTTTAAATGCTTTTGGAAGCAGTTTCTTATGAGATGAAAAAATAGTAATATTATAAAATGCTTTTAGAATTTAAACAAATATGTTTTCTGTTTTAATATATAGTTGAAGTAAAAAGTTTACATACACCTTGCAGAATCTGCAAAATGTTTATAATTTTACCAAAATAAGAGGGATCGTACAAAATGTTATTTTTTTATTTAGTACGACCTGAATAAGACATTTCACACAAAAGACACTTACATATAGTCTACAAAATAAAATAATTGTTAATTTATAAAAATGATTTATAAATTATTCAAAAGTTTACACTTGATTCTTAATACTGTGTTGTTACCTCAATAACTTTTAGGGATGCACCGAAATGAAAATTCTTGGAAGAAACCGAAAACCGAAAAAGAGGAAACCAAGGCCGAAAACCGAAACACCGAAAGAATTATGCCAATTATTAGTACCATTGCATTTGCATGGCTGTGACTGTGTACTAATCTTACTAAAATCAAGGCATTGCAATTGCAAAAAAATTAAAATTAAAGTTTCAAAGAATAAATCAATTATATTAATTTAAACAATTATTATCAATCAAGTATTATATTACTTAAATAACATATACTTTACTGCCTTTGTTTAAATTGTTTAATAGTTTACATTTTTATAACACATTATCTTGTGGATCCATCAGTTCACATTCACAAGTCTACGCGTTTCTCTTTTAGCAGGAGGCGCTATCAGAATGGTACAAAGCAGCGCAGCAAATGACTTTGAAACATGCAGCGCTCATATTTATTCAATGGATAGCCTTTTGAAGTTTCATCGCAATTCTTGTCTTTCAGTCCCCACATTTAAGACCACCTGAAATCATAATTAAGACTTTCTTAACCCCTAATAACACTACAGTCATCAATGAAAATTAAGAGCTTTATTTCAAGAACCGACTTTCAAAAACAAACCTTACACAAAATACGTTTCTTTTTATTTTTTTCCCACCATGTTCAGGGCACAAGAAAAATATTAGGGGACTAAATTAATATCAGCATATGAAGTATAATCGTCTCTCATTCATTGTCTCTGAGAGAATGCACATCAGATGCTGAAAGCACTGTCAGTTTTTACTTTCACTTTAACATATTGCACAGTTTTCACATTGCTTGTGTGATATCCATTGGCTCACCACCATGGTTTAAAACATAAAAATTGATAAAAATACAGTACATTAGGGATGCACCGAAATGAAATTCTTGGCCGAAGCCGAATAATAATGAAATGCTTGGCCGAAGGCCGAATACCGAACGCGGTGTTTCGCATTTTTTTTCCATTTATTTTGCCAATTTTTTCACCATTACAATAATTAAATAGTAAAAATTTGCTTTTTACTATTTTGTATTGCTTTTCAGAGAAATAAATCAAATAACAAAAATACAATTTCAAAATATTTATTTAACACTGAACTAGGGATGCACCGAAATGAAAATTCTTGGCCGAAACCGAAAACCGAAAAAGAGGAAACCAAGGCCGAAAACCGAAACACCGAAAGAATTATGGCAATTATTAGTACCATTGCATTTATGGCTATGACTGTGTACTAATCTTACTAAAATCGAAGCATTGCAATTGCATAAATTAATATTAAAGTTTCAAAGAATAAATCAATTATATTAATTTAAACAATTGTTATCAATCAAATATTATATTACTTAAATAACATATACATATATTTTACTGCCTTTGTTTAAATTGTTTACATTTTTATAACACATTATCTTGTGGATCCATCAGTTCACATTTACAACTCTACATGTTTCTCTTCCAGCAGGAGGCGCTTTCAGATTGGTACACAAAGCAGCGCAGCAAATGACTTTGAAACGTGCAGCGCTCATATTTATTAAATGGATAGCCTTTTGAAGTTTCATCGCAATTCTTGTCTTTCAGTCCCCACATTTAAGACCACCTGAAATCATAATTAAGACTTTCTTAACCCCTAAATAAAACTGCAGTCATCAATGAAAATTAAGAGCTTTATTTAAGTCTTTCAAAAAAAACAAACCTTACACAAAATACGTTTCTTTTTATTTTTTTCCCACCATGTTCAGGGCACAAGAAAAATATTAGGGGACTAAATTAATATCAGCATATGAAGTATAATCGTCTCTCATTGTCTCTGAGAGAATGCACGTTAGATGCTGAAAGCACTGTCAGTTTTCACTTTCGCTTTCACATATTGCGCAGTTTTCACGTTGCTTGTGTGATATCCATTGGCTCACCTCCATGGTTTAAAACATAAATATTTATAAAAATACAGTATATAGAAAAGACATATCTTTAAAATATTGTGACGTAACGCCAACATAAAGCCATTGTTTTTCACTCACTGAAAGCTACATCTGTCTCTGTCTCTGCTCTCATCACTGGCTGCACGCACGACTGCAGACACACCCACTCTTGAAATTTCGGCATTCAAGTTTTGCAAATCGCTATCCATGGGTCTTTCTCTCAGATATACTGAAATACAGGGCCGCTGCTGGCCAAATGGGTGCCCTAAGCAAAAATTTACTTTTGTGCCCCCTCCCCCAAATATTACGGAAGAAAAAATAAAATAAAAAAATAAATAAAAAAACACATTTTTGTTGAGGAAATGATAGGAAAGATTATGTGGATATTTTAAATGTTTGGTCAATATTAAACAAGGAATCATCATGTAAGTGTAACAACTGCATTTACCAGGCCTTTGGTGCCCTTTTCAGGCATTTCTATTAAAATTGTAATGTAAACTGTTAATTTTGTATTAGATTATGTATTTTAACACTGTTATTTAATGACACCATATGGTCATTATTAATCAATATTCATAATTGCCTCTGTGTTTTAATATAATGCATTTTAAGTCACTGTGTTTACTTAGATCTGCTTGTATTCATATTAAGAAAGATGCGTTAGTCGTGAAATTATTACCGACATTAAAACACATTATTAACGTTGACAGAATAAAATAAGGATTTCACAGGATTATGAACGCACCTGAAAGTGATACACGGGCTTCATCTTGGGCTTTTTTTTTTCTTTCGTTTCTCGGCGCCGGACTGTTGATGTCTCTTTCCAGGACCAGGCATATTGTTCATCAATTATTATCATCATTTTTGGCCAAATAGGCAGCCGTAAACAGAGTCGCGGCGCAGATGCTGCGCGTCATCACGAGTGCTTACTAGCCTACTCTGCGCTCACCGTAAAATGCAATATATACGTTTATATTTTTATATTTTTGTTTATTTGTATATGTATATTATTAATATTAATTTATTATTATAATATATAAAAACTATTTTTTTTTTTTTGAGCAGCTGGGATGGTGCCCCCCTGGGAGTTGGTGCCCTACGCAGACTGCGTACTCTGCATATAGGGAGCGGCGGTACTGCTGAAATACGTCCACACTGCAGAAGTGTTGCTTCAGACAACACGTGCAGGCTGCGGTTTCTGCTTGCGTCAACATACTGTTTTGGCCGTGTTGTTTCGGTGATAAAAGTCTTTCGGCCGAAAACCGAAAATGCCCTTTTGGGCCATTTTCGGCCGAACATTTTCGGTGGCCAAATATTCGGTGCATCCCTAAAGTGTATAGAAAAGACATATCTTTAAAATATTGCGAACACCAACGTAAAGCCATTGTTTTTCTCTCACTGAAAGCTACATCTGTCTCGATCTCTGCTCTCATCACTGGCTGCACGCACGACTGCAGACACACCCCCTCTTGAAATTTCGGCATTCAAGTTTTGCAGATCGCTTTTCGTGGGTCTTTCTCAGATATACTGAAATACATCCACACCGCAGATGTGTTGCTTCAGACAAGCACGTGCAGGCTGCGGTTTCTGTTTGCGTCAACATACTGTTTCGGCCGTGTTGTTTCGGTGATAAAAGTCTTTCGGCCGAAAATTTTTGGTGGCCGAATATTCGGTGCATCCCTAATAACTTTTGTTTAGTGAAAGTTGTTCATGATTACCTTGTTTGTCCTGAACAGTTAAACTGCCTGTTGTTCTTCAGAAAAATCCTTCAGGTCCCTAGCCTGGGTGTCCCCATGCTGCCTTCCGCGCAGCGCGATTTTATTCACGCTGGAAGGCAGCATGGAAACCATGGTCCAAATTTTCACCTCAGATAGGGAACCAATCACAGAACAGGGAGGGAGCAGCAAGACGATGACGCCTTCTATGCAACTCACCGAAGCAGTTTGTTTATAACTATGGATCCAGCATGGCAGCAAGCATTCGATGCAGCCGTTCACATGTAGCACCTAAAAACGCATGGAAAACGCTAGGCGCGTCGCTTTCTCCTTTACAAACCGCTCTGTAGCTTGTGCATGGAAAACGCGAGCGCGTCGCAACCGCGTCTACATTTGAAATAACAAACTTTAGCTCGCAAAAGACGCGACATGTGAACGGCCCCTTAGATAGTGTTCTAAGTAGTTTAGAACGCAAGTTTATTTTGAAAAAAAGACCAACTTTTGGCGTTAAACCATCGCTCTGTATACGTCATCCGGTATGATTGAAACGATTGGCTATGAGCTACGCACAGGCGCATTTGATAGACATTCGTAGCGCCCAATAAACGGCTCTGGGCATTCGTAAACCACGCCTCAAATACGAGAAAATTAACATGTGGTTCCCAGACCACGAATCATGACGAAGTCATAACGTGGTCTGGCGTTAGCCAGGCTATCAGGTCCCACAAATTCTTTGGTTTTTCACTGTTTTATGTATTTAAACTTTTTCCAACAATGACTGTATGATTTTGAGATCCAGGACAACTGAGGAACTCATTTGCAACTATTACAGAAGGTTCAAACACATGCTTCAGAAGGAAAAACAATGCATTAAGAGTCAAGGGATGTAAACTTTTGAACAGAATGTTTACATTTTTCTTATTTTGCCTAAATATAATATTTTTTTCATTTAGTACTGCCCTTTAGAAGCTACAGAACTTGCATGTTTCCCAGAAGGCAAAATAAGTTAAATTTACCCTGATCTTCAAATTCAAAAAGTTTTCACCCCCGGGTATTAATGCATTGTGTTTCTTTCTGGAGCATCAGCGAGTGTTTAAAGAGTACAGTCATTTTTGCAGAAAGTTCAAGTACACAAAATTATCCTATTCAGGTCAGTACTAAATAAAAAATAACATGCATTTTGTATGATCCCTTTTATTTTGGTAAAATAATTAACAGTTTGCAGATTCTACAAGGTGTTTGTAAACTTTTGATTTACTGTATTTTCAAATGTAATTTATTCCTCGGATGGTAAAGTTGAATTTTCAGCATCATTACTACAGTCTTCAGTGTCACGTGACTTTAGGTGCTTAAAATTTGGTGCTTAAAAAACATTTCTTCTCAACATTTTTGTGGAAAGTGTAATACATTTTTTTAGATTCTTTGATAAGCAGAAAAATCAATACAACAAAATTTATTTCAAATAGAAATATTTTGTAACATTAGAAATGTCTCTTCCACTATTATCACTTGAGAATTTCTATCTAAAGTCTGATTGCTCAGTGTTTAAATTTTCTATGATGGTTTAAGATTTAAAAGTGTCTTTGAGGCATAAGTCAAACATTGGATCATAATAGGAAAATACAGAAGATCATTCTCTCTGTATCTTGCTCTTGTCTTATTGTACTTCATATTTTTTGCAGCTAGATCATGCTTTACATTTTTATCTCTTCATTGATTAGCTCTCCAGTTTCAGCTATGGGGGAAAGCGAGGGGTGTTGTAACATGGGGTGAGTTACAACGCCGTCAGTTTAACCAATTAGAAATGAGCTACAGGGGGAGAATTCACTATTATACATGACCACCATCCTCCTGAGGTGACATTAGAAGTTGTAGATGAAAAGCTAATGAGAGATTTATGTGTTAAAAAAAGATCTAGAAATATCTCTGAGCAGATGGTGAGGGTTATAACACAGTTTGAGAATGGTGAGAGTGACTAACTTTCCTATGTTTTTAATTAAAATATTGATAAAAATGAGGGGGTTGCATAACACTTTATTTGAAAGTTGTTATTTATTTAGGTAGTCACCATAAATTAATATGCAAAATTTCAAAAGATAACCATGTTTTGCTGTTAGAACTCACCCTGGTAGTAGGGTGATTTCCAAACTACATACAATTTGATATGAGCAGTTATCAAAATGACAGACACATGGTGCAGTGAAAATGAACACTGAGTTACAGATGCTGAAACTAAATAATTCCAACACTCCCCAGTCTGCCTTCCTCACAGATATTAAATAAAAAGAAGCAAAATGAAAGTTTTAGAGACAGGCACTGAGAACACTCTGTTTTATTACATTCTTTTGTAATTCACAGCCCCAATTAAATGCCAGAGATTTATACAAGGAGTTTGGAGAGTTGCTATACAACAAAAACATATTGATAAATTGATAACTATATTTTATTTTCAAGTCTGCCTGTAGGCTTTTACATGTGTACCTTTCTGTATATTACAAAATGAACCACAGTTATTGCAAGTACAAGGAAACATTTGTAATAAAATTGCATCTTAGTTCAAGATCTTGTCCTGGGATTTAGGATAAAACGTATTTGTTGTAATAAGTCTTATCAGTGGTCAGTCTTTGTCAGATCTCATAAGAAACAACTCAGACAGCTTACCATGTTAAACCCAAGCTTTTTACAAATAAAATAGTGACATCAATCTTAAATAAATATTGTTCTATGGCAGGATGAGTAACAAAGAGCAAATGAGTAAAATGCAATCAATGCAGTAACTTAAAGAGATAGTTTACCCCCTCAAAAATGAAAATTCTGTCATTAATTACCCACCCTCGTGTCATTCCAAACCTGTAAGACCTTTTTTCATCATCAGAACAGAAATTGAGATGTTTTTGATGAAATTCGAGACCATTCTGACCCTGCGTTGACAGCAAGGGAACTACCATGTTCAATGCCCAGAAAGGTAAGGACAGCGATAAAGTAGTCCATGTGACATCAGTGGTTCAACCTTAATTTTATGAAGCTATGAGAATACTTTTTGTGTGCGAAGAAAATAAAAATAACGACTTTATTCAACAATGTGCTGCATCTTGTTTGCAAGCAGAGGAATGAACAAACTGACACGAAAGAGAAGAAATTGTTGAGTTAAGTTGTTGTTGTTTTCTTTGCACACAAAAAGTATTCTAATAGCTTCGTCAGTTTAATGTTGAACCACTGATGTCACATGGACTATTTTAACAATGTCCTTACGATAATATAATAACTGTTTCAGTTGTGTTGCAGATTCAGAAAAGCTCTTGGATTTCATTAAAAATATCTTAATTTGTGTTCTGAAGATAATTGAAGATCTTACACATTTGGACTCGACATGAAGGTGAGTAAGTAAAGAATCAAGCAAATGTGTATTTGTATATCAGCTTATGTGTTTTTATTGGAGATGCGGTACTGTAACTGTATGTTTAAACAGATCTGGTTTTGGTCTGACAGTACTTTAATTTTATAGTATGTAGTTCATCTGATTTCCCTCTGGATCTGAGAACTGACAGCTGAGAACATCTGCTCATTACACACACAAACACACAAACACACACACACACACACACACACACACACACACACACACATGGGGACATTCCATAGGCGTAATGGTTTTTATACTGTACAAACCGTACTTTCTATCGCCCTACACCTACCCTACACCTAAACCTAGCCCTCACAGGAGATTGTGCACACTTTTACTTCCTCAAAAAAACTCATTGTGTATGATTTATAAGCCTGTTTCCTCATGGGGACCTGAGAAATGTCCCCACAAGGTCAAAATCTACTGGTATTACTATCCTTGTGGGGACATTTGGTCCCCACAACGTGATGAATACCAGGTGCACACACACACACACACACACACACACACACACACACACACACAGACACAGACACACACACACACACACACAGACACAGACACACACACACACACACACACACACACACACACACACACACACACACACACACACACACAGACACAGACACAGACACAGACACAGACACAGACACACACACACACACACACACACACACACACACACACACACACACACACACACACAGACAGACAGACACAGAGTTCA
This sequence comes from Garra rufa, assembly GCF_049309525.1. Taxonomy (NCBI): domain Eukaryota; kingdom Metazoa; phylum Chordata; class Actinopteri; order Cypriniformes; family Cyprinidae; genus Garra; species Garra rufa. The sequence continues at coordinate 37,453,594 of NC_133363.1, read as the reverse complement.
ATGTAACATTGCAGCGCAGATGAAGTGTGTGTGTGAGAGAGAGTGAACAAGCTCCATTCAGATATCTTGCTCATTCTGTGGAGTGTTGACCCTGAGGCCTTGACAGTTCAAAAACCCATTAAATGTGTAGCGGTTGCCAGAGCTAAAATGAGAAGCCAGAGGCTATTCTGGATAAGGTGAAGTGAGAAAGAAAACACAGTTAGAAATATGTCATGATACAACACTAGAGGTGATGCTGCATCAGCTGCTGTTTAATACATCATAACGCATATGAATGTAATGAAGGCAATGCTTTGTATTAATCAGCCACACCAGCGATATTCATCGAGCATGTTGTGTCCTTAAAACAAAGGAAAAAAGATGCTTTTCTTTGAGCTTGTTTTGATGAAATGTGATTGCGTCGTTTGCCCGCTGGCCATGAGCACAGGCGAAACATTAAAGAGAGACTGGAGAAATCTTTTCAGCACTCATTATTCACAGTAATACATATTTCCCCCATCTGTGGCACAATTGCATTTGCAGTGTTTATTATCTTTTTGATTGTGTTCATTGATAGCTCTATCTCCACAGCTTCATTTGTTATCTGTGTTTTGTTTGGAGCTGTGAGCGTTCTGTGCGTTCTGCTCGCTAGCGGAGCACAAGTCATTTGGAGCATCCTGTCAGTTCTGCTGTGCTTTAAATGAGATGGAGAGACTGCGTGAGTTAGTAGTAATGGAAGTGGGAGGCAATAGACTGTGAAATAAAAACCAATGCATTTCAATACCAGGCTCATTGTGACCTTTTCCACAAAATCACCAAACAAACTCTGTCTGGAGAACTGTTCAGGTGGAATCGCCCACTTACAGACACACAGCTATTTTGTCTCTCAGATTGTCTGCAGTATCTGTTCTGTTCAGTTTTTGTTCTGTTTGGTTGTTCAGGGCTGCATTTCTCAAAATCATAGTTACCCCAAGTAGGTTGCAGTCATACAGATACATTACTGTTAAAAATTTAATGGTCAGTATTTTTTTTGAAAGAAGCCGTTTATTTTGACCAAGGCTGTATTTATTTGATCAAAAATATGGTAATCTTATCAAATATAACATATTTTAAAATGTAATTTATTCCGGTGACAGCAAAGCTGAATTTTCAGCAGCTATTACTCCAGTCTTCAGTGTCACATGATTCTTTAGAAATCATTTTAATATGCTCAGTTTTTGTACTTAAAACACTCTCACAGAAAGAGTGAGATATTTTTGTATCTCAGTGTTTGTCATCAGCGTCTTTACTAATAGCGAAACTGTAAGCTCATTTGCTCCAACAACAGAGCTGTTATTACCTTTTAAGTTGCTAAACTATTTCACTGATAAAATTTGTCAACACGTTTATGTGCTTGTGTGTGTCTGTACTGTATATTGGTAGTTGACAAATAGGCAGTAAAAAAAGATTTTTTTGGTAAAAGACCATTTTGAAGAAGAAAGTGGTGGTAGTGTAAAGTCTGATCTTTGAGAAAATATAAAGGGTCACTAATTTTGTCAATTCTTTCATTGTTTTGTAAAACATTTTTATTGAACTGTACAATACATTTGTCCTATGGTGTGACATAGCAAAAAAAAAAAAACTATATAAACAAATAGCATGAGAGATTTATCTTTATTGTTAGACACTTATTTTCATATAGTGTTATTTAATATTAAAAATTATATTAAACATAATTTTTTTTCCCCATGACAATTTCAAGACAAACTTTGCTGTCATCCATTCAAAACTGCTGAGAATTGATTTTATCAATTGATTTTATGTCCTCTATTGCAATAAAAGAACTACAGATTTGTTTTTATCTCAAAATATCTTAAATAAAACAGTTGAGAATTTAAAGGTGCCATAGAATGCATTGAGAGAATAGTTTAAATTAGGGATGCACGATATGAATTTTTTTTACCGATAGCCGATAATTAAGTCCTTCTTGTGGCCGATACCGATACGTTCATATTTTTATATGATAATTTTGTGCACCCAAGAGAATACAAAATCTGAGATAAACTAATGAAATGTATATTACTGTATATATCTGGGTCTAACAATCTTAGCAAACATCAGTTCTGACTCTTCAAAAATGTTTTTATTTTTTGTGTAAGGCACCACAATTCTAAATAAATAAAATGCTTTGACATTTGTCAACCTGGAAAAAATGAAAAGTGCATCATGGAGTAACGTCAGATGTCCAAATGTCCGTTAAAGCTTCTTCTTGATCACATAATGAATGTGTGCATCAACCAAATCGTACAAGGCGGGGAATAAAACATCAGAATCGAGATAAAAACATCAACTTTTCAGAATGCCGCAAGCCCAACGCAGGTCATATGACATGAACCAACCAATCAGCTTCATCCTTTCCCTTAATAACATTGAAAGCACTGCCAAGGTGGAGAAACAGCTTATCATAGCTGTACAGGAATAACCATTTTTAAATAAATTTAATAACAGAGCTACTGCAAGCGATTTAATGCTGAACATCCATTTATCCTTTGCTGAAACTTCCGCGTCTTTATGGAGAGCGCAGGTCATGGTTGCATGGTTCCACGCGTTTTAGGCGCGACATGTGAACGGCCCCTAAAACAGATTCACCGCGATGACGACCTCTGAAGTGAGATTTGTTGTGTTAAAACTTGACGGCTTCTTACCTCCTCTCAGAATCCTTGCTAAACATGTGTTGCAAATAGCAATAGCATCGTCCTCCTCTGCCACCGCGAAAAACTTCCAGACCGGCGAAGGCGATGATGACGACACAGATGATGACGTATTAACGCGACAAAGTCCGAGAGTCACTGCCGTTTACAGCTGCAGTCACTTGCAATCGGAAAGCAGATGAATCTCAGATAAACCAGACTGATTGATTGATTTACCAGCAAGAGTACTTTATCGGATCAGATTTCATTTATCGGAGCAATAAAAATGACGCAATTTTTACCCATATCGGTCGATAATTTATCTGTCCGATAAATATCGTGCATCCCTAGTTTAAATTGTTCTCTGATATCTACATAGAAGGTATATGGCATAGGAAAGGGCAAAAAAATCTCCAGAAATGGTTTTAAAGGTCCATTTACAACCCTAGGATTTGCCCCTAGAATGAAATGCTCTGTTTTTGCCTTATTTGGAAGCTTCATGAATATTAATGAGCTCTGCTCTGATTGGCTGTTTCACAGAGCTTCTCATCTCAATAGTTCGCACATGGATAAAAATATATATTTAATTAGGAGCTCTAGCCGCTTTTAAAGGAGAACTCCGGTGTGATTTTGACCTAAAGTGTATTGAATCATGATACCGAGTGTAAACGTACCTTGCATATCTCATCTCGTCTTGTCCACTGCTGTCCGAAATCTGGGGTCAGTTAGCCGATGCTCACAACAGCTTGTCAATGAAAGTCAATCGGGCATCGAAGGAGCCATGTAAATAAATCACTGTTTTACGCCATTTACGAGGCACAAAGTAGCTCCACACTTCATTGGTAGACTTCCAAGGGCCCTGACATTTAAAACGAGACATTGAGAACTCAAAAAAAGCACCGGTAGTTTATTTACAAGTAGATTTATACAGACAGTAACTGCAAGAAGTTTAGCGGCCGCCGCCATCTTAAATGTAGTCACGATAAGTCGAGTGTCGAGCACCAAGGAATTTATCAGCTTATCAACTTATCAGGTTGTAGTTTCCTTAGTGCTCGACACTCGACTTATCGTGACTACATTTAAGATGGCGGCGGCCGCTAAACTTCTTGCAGTTACTGTCTGTATAAATCTACTTGTAAATAAACTACCGGTGCTTTTTCTAAGTTCTCAATGTCTCGTTTTAAATGTCAGGGCCCTTGGAAGTCTACCAATGAAGTGTGGAGCTACTTTGTGCCTCGTAAATGGCGTAAAACAGTGATTTATTTACATGGCTCCTTCGATGCCCGATTGACTTTCATTGACAAGCTGTTGTGAGCATCGGCTAACTGACCCCAGATTTCGGACAGCAGTGGACAAGACGAGATGAGATATGCAAGGTACGTTCACACTCGGTATCATGATTCAATACACTTTAGGTCAAAATCACACCGGAGTTCTCCTTTAATATGCGGTTTGTTGAATCTGCCGTTTTGAATCGCGGACATTTCAGTCTCATTACTGTGATCGCTCTGTGTAAAGTTACAATGCAGAGGGAGTGCTTGCTTACCACACTAGTTGAGCTGCTTCTCAGTGATTCTCCAGATCTGTAAATCATTCGCCATCATCAACGCAGTTATTTCTCCATCATTCTCCATCATCAGCGCAGGCATCTCTCTGTTTATGTGGTAAGTGAAATCCTATGTATTGCAATGTTACAGGCTACCGCTAGCATTAAGCTGACCGTGTCCCTTCTGTGGCTTGCCTTGTTTAACTGAGGTGCTGACGTTAGTGATGATTGGGCGATGCAAATGTTGGAGGCGTAACTATTAACGATCCCGGGAAAGTTTCGTAACAGTCTGTTATGTTGGAGTTGGCCTATTTTTCGGTGGTCTTTTGCAAATACTAGATTTATATAAGGAGGAGGAAACGATGGTGTTTGAGACTCATGGTATGTCTTGTCCATGTACTGAACTGTTATTATTTAACTATGCCAAGGTAAACACAGTTTTCCATTCTATGGCACCTTTAAGATATTTTGAGATAAACAAATCTGTGGTTCTTTTACCTGTGTCACACCATAGGACATAGCGCCACACTAAAGAACAGAAATGGTAGTTATTAAAGTATTTATATTTAATTTTGAACATGTCAAAAGAGAAAGTTTTATTTTGATACAATTTTTTTTAACAAAATAATTTTCATCAACAAAATTTAGTCTCCTAGGCAATCAGTATGTCACTGAAACTCTTCTAGCTCCCTGCTGCATGTGTGGCACAAGTAAATATGATTAATATTCAAACTATACTCATTAAGATGTTATTGAATTTATGGCTACGCTTTTTAAGGCTTCATTTTGATTCTGTTTGCTTCCTGCATTCTGTCTCAGAAACAAAGTGTCACATTGTATACTTATTTTCATGACACTTTATAACAGTACAAGTTTTTTGCAAAAACATCAGAAAATACTTTAATGTAATTGTTGCAATTAAGAATGATCAAAAAATAATAAAAAGTAGTTAAACAAATCTTATTTAATTATTTGAAATGCTTTTTAAAGAGACCTTGTCCTCTGGTGTGACATCTTTGTCCTGTGACAGTACAGGCGTCACACCGTTACACACAACATTATCTGTCACACCAAAGTGCGTTTCAGCCTTTTGTGTCAATTAATGACCTTGCTATTACGAGCTAACCTGTCATCAGTGGCTAGCAAGACATTTTCATAATATCCCATGATTATGTTGTTTAACATTAGGGGTGTAACGATATTACAAACCGAACCGAAATATCGTGATAGACCAACCACGATAAGTATTGCGAATCTCTCGTGGCGTACCGCGGTACTCTC
>NC_133363.1:37312058-37447619 GCF_049309525.1 Garra rufa | reverse complement strand
TGTCCTATGGTGTGACATAGCCAAAAAAAAAAAAAAAAAAACTATATAAACAAATAGCATGAGAGATTTATCTTTATTGTTAGACACTTATTTTCATATAGTGTTATTTATTTAATATTAAAAATTATATTAAACATAATTTTTTCCCCATGACAATTTCAAGACAAACATTTCTGTCATCCTTTCAAAACTGCTGAGAATTGATTTTATCAATTGATTTTATGTCCTCTATTGCAATAAAAGAACTACAGATTTGTTTTTATCTCAAAATATCTTAAATAAAACAGTTGAGAATTTAAAGGTGCCATAGAATGCATTGAGAGAATAGTTTAAATTAGGGATGCACGATATGAAATTTTTTTACCGATAGCCGATAATTAAGTCCTTCTTGTGGCCGATACCGATACGTTCATATTTTTATATGATAATTTTGTGCACCCAAAAGAATACAAAATCTGAGATAAACTAATGAAATGTATATTACTGTATATATCTGGGTCTAACAATCATAGCAAACATCAGTCCTGACTCTTCAAAAATGTTTTTATTTTTTGTGTAAGGCACCACAATTCTAAATAAATAAAATGCTTTGACATTTGTCAACCTGGAAAAAATGAAAAGTGCATCATGGAGTAACGTCAGATGTCCAAATGTCCGTTAAAGCTTCTTATTGATCATATTATGAATGTGTGCAGCAACTAAATCGTACAAGGCGGGGAATAAAACATCAGAATCGAGATAAAAACATCAACTTTTCAGAATGCCGCAAGCCCAACGCAGGTCATGTGACATGAACCAACCAATCAGCTTCACCCGTTCCCTTAATAACACTGAAAGCACTGCCAAGGTGGAGAAACAGCTTATCATAGCTGTACAGGAATAACCATTTTTAAATAAATTTAATAACAGAGCTACTGCAAGCGATTTAATGCTGAACATCCATTTATCCTTTGCTGAAACTTCTGCGTCTTTATGGAGAGCGCAGGTCATGGTTGCTTAGCAACGGCAGACGCCACAGCAGAGCAGGCTACAGAGCGGTTTGGAAAGAAAGAGAAAGCGGCACGTCTAGCGTTTTCCACGCGTTTTAGACGCGACATGTGAACGGCCCCTAAAACAGATTCACCGCGATGACGACCTCTGAAGTGAGATTTGTTGTGTTAAAACTTGATGGCTTTTTACCTCCTCTCAGAATCCTTGCTAAACATGTGTTGCAAATAGCAATAGCATCGTCCTCATCTGTCACCGTGAAAAACTTCCAGACCGGCGAAGACGATGATGACGACACAGATGATGACGTATTACACGCGACAAAGTCCGAGAGTCACTGCAGTTTACAGCTGCAGTCACTTGCACTCGGAAAGCAGATGAATCTCAGATAAACCAGACTGATTGATTGATTTACCAGCAAGAGTACTTTATCGGATCAGATTTCATTTATCGGAGCAATAAAAATGACGTAATTTTTACCCATATCGGTAGGGTTGGGCATCGTTTTGATTTGAACGATTCTGATTCCGATTCTTCCTTTCGATTTCGGTTCTTTTCGATTCTCAATTCCGATTCTTTGTGGGCTGAGTCAAAACATGTCACAGGCTCATTTGATTTCACAGAGGATAATTTTATTTTGATTCAATATGAGTTTTAGTTTTAGGAGCTGCAGCCCATGTAGGAGAAAATTAGGAATACCTCTGCACCAGCCCAAAAACAGATTTATATATGCAGAACTTGCACTCTGGTCTGGACTCTCTGTGCATGACGAGACAGTGGACCTGCGCAGCACGTAAAACACGCTACACCCCTTAATTTGTACATCATGCAGGCGTAGGTGTTTCGTTATATTCGTAGTGCATCCTCCCGTGCAAGATATCATTTTGTCACATGTGTTGCATGTAAAAACACAGGAAGAGCGCGCTCTCGCTGAACGCAATTTAGTCCATCGCTCTTTTACTTTGTGGATAGTAATTTTGAGTCGTTTGTTCCGCGGTTGTCCACAGCCTATCGTTAAACATGTCTATCGCATTTGTGGCACGAAAATTTTCGCGCAATCGTGCTGCTTGTATGAGGAGGTTTGCAAGGTACCAGCTGAAGTGCAGCAAGGACTTTGCAGCTTTGATTATGGACTATAAAAACGCTGATTACCTCGCAAAAACGCGACATCACGCGTCCTGTTCCGTGCTCCAGCACGGTTAGCGCTCACACTGCATGCTAACCGCGCCCGAGTCCAACTTTACCGTTCCACCTCTTCCAAGCTGGCCAGGGCCGGCTAAACGAGCCGCGCCCGGGCACGGCTCGGAGCACTCACACTAGTCAAACGAACCGCGCTTTGGTGGTCAAACGCACTTGGGCACGGTTCAAACTGCCTAGTGTGAGTACACCCTTAGTGTGAAATAAAGCCACACTTTTGAGCGCCGCTTACCGTGCTCCATAGCTGCAACTGAACAAGCGCGCGGCAAGCATTTCCAGAAATACGGTGGCCAAAACTTGCGTGTTTGGAACCGATGATCGGAATCGAAAACAAATTTTATAAACGATTCCAATGACATCGTTATTTTTTAAACGGTTCCAAGTTGGAACCGGTTCTCGATGCCCAACCCTACATATCGGTCGATAATTTATCTGTCCGATAAATATCGTGCATCCCTAGTTTAAATTGTTCTCTGATATCTACATAGAAGGTATATGGCATAGGAAAGGGCAAAAAATCTCCAGAAATGGTTTTAAAGGTCCATTTACAACCCTAGGATTTGCCCCTAGAATGAAATGCTCTGTTTTTGCCTTATTTGGAAGCTTCATAAATATTAATGAGCTCTGCTCTGATTGGCTGTTTCACAGAACTTCTCATCTCAATAGTTCGCACATGGATAAAAATATATATTTAATTAGGAGCTCTAGCCGCTTTTAATATGCGGTTTGTTGAATCTGCCGTTTTGAATTGCGGACATTTCAGTCTCATTACTGTGATCGCTCTGTGTAAAGTTACAATGCAGAGGGAGTGCTTGCTTACCACACTAGTTGAGCTGCTTCTCAGTGATTCTCCAGATCTGTAAATCATTCGCCATCATCAGGCAGTTATTTCTCCATCATTCACCATCATCAGCGCACTCATCTCTCTGTTTATGTGGTAAGTGAAATCCTATGTATTGCAATGTTACAGGCTAGCGCTAGCATTAAGCTGACCGTGTCCCTTCTGTGGCTTGCCTTGTTTAACTGAGGTGCTGACGTTAGTGATGATTGGGCGATGCAAATGTTGGAGGCGTAACTATTAACGATCCCGGGAAAGTTTCGTAACAGTCTGTTATGTTGGAGTTGGCCTATTTTTCGGTGGTCTTTTGCAAATACTAGATTTATATAAGGAGGAGGAAACGATGGTGTTTGAGACTCATGGTATGTCTTGTCCATGTACTGAACTGTTATTATTTAACTATGCCAAGGTAAACACAGTTTTCCATTCTATGGCACCTTTAAGATATTTTGAGATAAACAAATCTGTGGTTCTTTTACCTGTGTCACACCATAGGACATAGCGCCACACTAAAGAACAGAAATGGTAGTTATTAAAGTATTTATATTTAATTTTGAACATGTCAAAAGAGAAAGTTTTATTTTGATACAATTTTTTTTAACAAAATAATTTTCATCAACAAAATTTAGTCTCCTAGGCAATCAGTATGTCACTGAAACTCTTCTAGCTCCCTGCTGCATGTGTGGCACAAGTAAATATGATTAATATTCAAACTATACTCATTAAGATGTTATTGAATTTATGGCTACGCTTTTTAAGGCTTCATTTTGATTCTGTTTGCTTCCTGCATTCTGTCTCAGAAACAAAGTGTCACATTGTATACTTATTTTCATGACACTTTATAACAGTACAAGTTTTTTGCAAAAACATCAGAAAATACTTTAATGTAATTGTTGCAATTAAGAATGATCAAAAAATAATAAAAAGTAGTTAAACAAATCTTATTTAATTATTTGAAATGCTTTTTAAAGAGACCTTGTCCTCTGGTGTGACATCTTTGTCCTGTGACAGTACAGGCGTCACACCGTTACACACAACATTATCTGTCACACCAAAGTGCGTTTCAGCCTTTTGTGTCAATTAATGACCTTGCTATTACGAGCTAACCTGTCATCAGTGGCTAGCAAGACATTTTCATAATATCCCATGATTATGTTGTTTAACATTAGGGGTGTAACGATATTACAAACCGAACCGAAATATCGTGATAGACCAACCACGATAAGTATTGCGAATCTCTCGTGGCGTACCGCGGTACTCTCACGCCCCCTGCTGCCCATTGTTGAGGTTGACGTCACTTGTCTCTAACTAATTTAACCTATTTAAACACATCTTTATTTTATCACATTTGATTAAATTGTATTAGTAATGATCAGTGGCGGTTTTAGGCAATGGGCGAACGGGGCAGCCGCCTGGGGCGGCATTTTTTCATGACACGTGGGGGGCGGCACACGAACTTGGAGGAAAAAAAATCATCTGTGCCGCTAAGTGGTTTTCTATTATCTATACCTGTGCCGCCCCTGCTGCTGAAGGAGCCGCACGGAAGCTGAGCGAGCGGAGTGGAGAGGGGGGTGTCGGGGGGCGCAGAGTAGGGGAGTGCGGGGCACAACCTAACACTTTTGAATTTCACGGTTTATGTAGCCTAAATCCACGAGGGGCTCAGAGTACAATTTTTGTCCACATTATTTTCACACTTCTCTACAAATATATCGCTTTGTTTCATATTTACAGTGCATACGTTTTTCGTTATTTGCCTCAAAAGAAGAAAAGGGAAACGTGACGGGTACATTGTAACATCTGAGGGGCACGTTGTTACACGACCATATGACAGCTTAAAATATTATCTGATCGAATGAAAAACAAATACACAACAAACTAAAATATTTTATCAGTAAAATACATGTTAATTTTTTCAAATAAAGTAATGACGTTTAAAAAAAAAAAAAAAAAAAATTATATATATATATAATTTTGGAGTTTGACAATGAACACATCGCAATTGGAACGGCCCTGATCGCATCACACAGCTGTACAGTAGTTCAAAACAATGTGGAAAAATAGATGAAACACATACAGACATTCAGAAAAACACTCCCCTCTCTTCACACACAACTCTCATAGAACACCACATAGATAAACGAGCCAAAATGCTTTACATTTCTTAAAATAATAACTTCTGAACATTAAACATTGATTGTCCGCCTTTATTCACCTGTTTCTTGTGGTTTCTTATCAAAATCCTTAGAAGTCAATAGTGTAAATTGCACCGCTTCTGTCATAGAATAGCATAGTTTAAAAACAGCGGGGCATATTGTAACACAGTGTTACAACGTTCCCCATTTGCGCGACTGGAGTTTAAAACAGGTTAGTGTCTTCTGCTGGTTTGTCAAGCATTAATAAACTATCTAAACTGATAAATAACAAATTAGAGATTAAAATAATAGCAGTTTTGTCTAATTTTAAATGAGTACTAAAAACTGAAATGAAAAGTTCAGCCAGAAATGTACTTTTACAGTGGTAAAATAAATATTCAGCGATATCTTCAAAAGGCTTTTGAATTTTGGCGCTCTTTTTTCTCTGCACAGTGTTGCTATGGCAACTGGTAAATACCGTAAATTTGGTTATGCTGACATGTGTGGAAATATATAAACCACGTGTGTTACAATCAACCCCGCGTTAGGTTCTGCCCCGCCCTACCCTACAGTTCACCTCTCCCAAATGAAGCGGACAAGGAGGGGGGCTAAACTATGTCAGTGACACCTGACTTTCTTACAAATAACGCACATTTCTTTCAAAATATTATAAACACAGACCAATAATTTGCACATTTTTTTTTTATTTAATTGTGTGAAATGGCTAATAAAAATAGGTAGGCCTAATAAAAAACGATTATGATGTGGAGGTGAATTGGTTTAGTCTTGACTTCTGGTCGTGACAGTGACTGTGGCTCAAGCAGAGAGGAGCTTTTCCAAACTAAAGTTAATCAAGACATACCTGAGGTCAACCATGTCTCAGGAATGGCTTACTGGCCTTGCTGTCATAAGCATTAATCATTCAATAGGGGAGCATATCTCATATGATGCTATTATTGATGACTTCGCATCTAGAAAGGCCAGAAATGTCAGATTTTAGTTTCAGTTTGTGTTTTCTGTTCTGCAGTGAAATAATTTAATTTTCTTTAGTGTGATTTATTCTATATTTATTCTATATTTTATTTGTATATTATTCTAAATAATTAAAAATATTTTTTTTTTCTGAAATAATATTTGTTTGTATAGAGTATATATATTTAAGTTGCGAGCAGTTTATTTATTTATTTTTTTTTGCAAAAATTGGTCTGTTATGGGATGACATATAGTATTACTACAATAAAACGTGTAGTTCAGGGTTCCCCAAATCTTACCCTGGAGGTCCAATGCGCTGCAAAGGTTAGTTCCAACCCTGATCACACTCTCTAATGATCCTGACGACCTAGATTAGTATGCTCAGGTGTGTTTGATCAGGGTAAGAGCTAAACTTGGTTACTACTCAGGGCTCGACATTAACGCTTGTCCGCTTGTCCGGGACAAGTGGATTTTGTGAAAGGGACTCAAGTGAAAGGATTTTACTTGCCCGACCGGACAAGTAACTTGATTAAAACATCAATTACAAACAATTACTAGCGCAGCAACAAAACTTTGGTGAGCATAATTCTGATTTTATTACTTAAGATGACTGAAAACGGACAGTAACAAGTATCAAGCTCGTGCAGGCTATCTGACTCACAGAAAATCAACACTAATAGGCCTATGTCACGCAACAATTGCATATCGCAGAATGTCTCTGAGTGGGGAGACGGCAGTTCCGGTTAGCTTTTTACAATGGCGGAGGCCGATAAATACCGCTGGACAAAGTCTCTCCGTAACTTGCCTGAAGTCACCTACGACGACGTGGTTCGGATTGTAAATGAACACTCTCATGTAGAAACGTCCAAACTTAGGAATAGTTTGCCGAAGGTTTTAAAAAAAACACGCTAACATAAGTTGTACGTTAAGTCTTTGAGAAGAAAATTAAACCGACAGGTCACAGCGTCACTATAAGTCACATTTATTATATTCTGAAATACTAAATTGCGTAGCAGATTATGCAGTTTTCTATTGCTACGTGGGCGCTCAGTTTTTTTTTTTTTTTTTTTTTTTGACATTTAGCCAAAATATAAAGATTCAGCGCTTCACATAAACAATTTGGTTGTCTCGACAACAAATGCTAGACTAAGACACTCTTCTCATCTCCTCGAATGCAAAAAAACATTAGCCTTTATAAATACAGAAAACATGTACTTTTTCAATCAACAGTTCTTTATTTACCTTAAGTCTGCAAACAAGCTGAAATGCTTCAAACTGCGCGCCGCACTTCACGAGAGGCGGGAGGAATAATACAGTTTGACTGACAGTTTAACGAGCCAATGGCGTCACGAGGTTTAGTGGCAGTGGCGTCGCTTACTGACCCAGGATCAGTGAACCGTGGCAGTTATATTTCCGATTTGAGCTTAAAGTATAGAAAAATATATAGCTTTTAACTTTTGTTGACGCTACTTGATCAAAAAAAGAGCTTAGCTACTGAAAAGCTATTTGATTTAGAAAACAGCAAAGCTACCACCACGCTACGCTACTGAGAAATGTAGTTAAGCTAGAAACTAGCAATGACCGGAAGTTCTTTTTCCCTACTCCGCGTTCCGGAAGCAGGAAGTGAGACATAGGCCTATAGGCGCAACAGCAGACACAAAGAAACAAGCATGAACAGACATACTGCGGTAGAAAAGCACCATTACGATTGCAAACGTGACATTGATTTTATACAACAGTAGTTCAATAAACTAGTAGTTAATATTAACTGACTTACATTTTAGACACATCATTAACCGTTTTTGCTTACGAAAATAGTTCTAAGCAGCAGCAGAACCTCCGTGAATCTCCGAGCAACACAGCGGTATTTCAGTACTGAATCATTTAGCATTTTTTAATGAATCAGGTGAGTCAGTGAACGAACTGGTTGAATCCATCTATGGTTTAATCCGTGACTCGCTCATTAAGACAGTGACTACTGCCACCTATTGGTGGTTTGGTTTTATATTTAAAGGTATTGCATTTTTCCAATATTTTAGATTTATGTTTAAAAAAGTATAACATTAATCTTATTACATTATTTATGTATTTGCAAGTTTAATGTGTAAATGCATTTTTTGGAACCTCTCATCTTCATTAAACAGTCTAAGTAAATACAGTTAAATGTCAATTTCATTGCAGGCTCGGTTTTTCCTGTGCAATGGAAAGATGGAGTTTGTTGATATTGATTTAATTTGTGCAACCATACAGAGTCTAATTATTCTAATTTGATGTATTGATTATATTTAAGAATTTGATGTGAATGATGACACATACAGTTAGTAAGGTTATGAAAATAAAGTTAAAAAAAAACAGCATATGCTGGTTAGGTATGTTTTGAAGCATGGCTGCTGGTTTGAGCTGGTTTAAGATGGTCCTTAGCTGGCCATGTGCTGGTCTTAAGCAACTAGCTCCTGCTCAGGACTATCTTAGGACCAGCACATGACCAACCTAAACCAGCTCATGACCAGCTAAGGACCAGCTTAAACTAGCTCAAACCAGCAGCCATGCTTCAAAACATACCTAGCATATGCTGTTTTTTTTTTTTTCAACAGGGGTATGGAAGGAACAGTAGAAGTATTTGAGAAGCCTGTTAGGAAACAGGCACTCTTGTGCTACAGAAAAAAAACCATTTACTTCTGTATAAATATGAGCCAGATCAATGCTCATATCAGTTTCATAGTCTCATACTAGAACTCAGTGGCTTGCTTAGACTGTCTGCAAGCTGAAAAGACAAACCAACAGCTCTTTCTAATCAGCCCCGTGTGAGTCCTAACGGGTCAGTAATTAATAGATTAGCCTGTGTAGTGAGACACATTGTAGCTGGTTTGCTCTAGTAGAAGTGCTCCAGGGAAACATGTAGGAGCCCTTCTAGAGGTCTAACTATCAAAAGGTCTCAATCTCAATCCCCTCAATCCTCAACGCAGTGCTGAAAGTCATAAAACATAAGATGTTAAGAGGCTAAACACTTAAAACTAACTACCAATGTTTTTACTTAGTTTTCTTAGTAGTGTAATAGAATCAAAACTCAAAACTAAAGATACAATTTTTTATTACATTTAAAATCAAATAACATTATTGTCTTATGAGTGTACTGCATCATGAGCTGTCATTTGTTATCAGTTGGATGTTGTGTCTCTGGGGCACCGGGGATCTTTCAACGGGCCCTGATGTCAGATGTAGTTTTGAGGTTTGGACAAACATTGGGCAGACATCCACTCTCTGCTTGCGATCTTCTGATATGGTGGTCCTGTCCTTAGCGTTTTGATCACAGTGACCTGATTAGTGCCCTTGACCAGAAGGACACTTGTCATCAAGACTCTCGTAGATCGAGTGGGTCTGTATGTGTACAGAAGTCAGTCTGTGGCCCCCCGGGCTCAGAGACAACATTACCCCCGTCTCCTCGGATAAACTCACAGAGCATGAACCATGTGTTACTGCTCAGGAAAACAAGGACAACGGCACATGAGCATAATGCAAACAGATACATACAGCGGTGCGACGTGAGCAAACAACACACCTGTTATGTCTGTTACAGTATGCACAGTCCCTCCGTTGTTCAGGCTCCATCCCTGATGAATCCATGGCAACAAGCTGGACTAAATCCAGTGCGCCCGTGTTTGTGTGTGTGTGTGTGTGTGTGTTTGTGATGAAGTCAGAATGTCTGAGGTCTGTAATGAGAGATAATGTGTTTATATTTGTGTAATGTTGTACTGATTGCAGTCTCACTGGACCCCGGCTAAATGAGAGCATCTCTTCTGCTCTGCTCAGTGGCTCAAAATAATTACACAGTGAATTATTACATTACGACTCATTTTGTTACGACTGAAATTATTCCCATCCAGATATGCAGAGCAATTTGATGGACTTGTAATGACCCTTGATGGCTTTTTGTTATGTTTAATTCTGTAATTTAGATCATTATTAGCTCAACGTTTGACTTCTGCCTGCTCCTTGTTTGTCAGTTATATATGTTTGTTTGTTTATTTATACTTGTATTTATTTTTAAATATGTGGTTCAATGATTGTTTATTAAGTAGGGTGCTATGATTTCCGCAGTGGAATCCAGTCATGAAGTGGAATTTACTGTATAGCGTAGAATGTAATGGAATTTGCCAAATTTTGAATTAATAAATCAAAGGTCAATACACTTAAATCAAAACACAATATAGACTAGTGTCTGTGAATATTTTTTTTCACTTTAAATGTGAATCCTGCAAGTTCTGTTTGTTTCTGTGTGAAATGTGAATGAATGGAGACGCGCGGTTTCTCGTTTAAAAATAAGTACTGAAGCGTGCGTGACGCTTATGGTGTTTTTAGGCTCTGGCTCCTCAATATATGAGTAGATAAATATAAAAAATGCAAAAAATATAATCTCTAGAACTGCTCTGAGGGTCACTTCATGAGCATTTGACCGTTTCTTGTGAGAAAACCAATAATGTTAGTACTACTGCTACTAATAAAATTATTCTAACTAATTTAAGGAATATTTACCATCATTTGTTTCCAAGAAAAACACACCATAATTTAGAAAGAAAAAAATTATATCGTTTTTTTTAAATAAAATTAATTATTTAGAGATTTTAGAAGCTTTTGATTTATTACAATTTAATGACACAATTAAAATGGAATCCAGAAAATTAATGGAAAACACTGAGGGAAACAAATTAAATGCATTTCATAGGGCCTTAAAAACTTTATTAAATTGCTGTTAAATTGTTTTATGATTTCAATTAGTTAGACATGCTTTTTTGATTAATAAAATGTAATTTAACCAAAAACTTAAAGTGAAAAAAAAAATCCAGAAAAATGCAAACAGAATTTGAAAAAAAATAAATAAAAAGAATTTCACACATCCATTTTCTTACACAGTCAAAAGTACCCTCAGTTAAAACAGTAATAATGAGATATTGACAAAACAGATCTGGTAAAGCGTCCAGTGCGTATTTGTGTTTGCGCTCTGTAAATCGGCAAAATATTCTATTTACAACATGTTTTTGTAGCACTGAGAAATGTAGCCAATCACAGACATATCAGTGTATTTTTCTTGAGTTTAGCGTGGATCTGGAAACGCAACGGCCACCAGTTACGCTTTGTTTTCACATCAGTATAATTTTCAACATTTTAATGGTCAAATGGTTACAGTATTACACTGGATTTATTAGACGTGTTTGTAAACCTGTTTTCACAGAAGATGGAGTTTTCCGTCAAAATAAAATCTCAACTGCAGTTACCGCCAAAAAAAGAGCTAATAGGTTTATCTCTTGCAAGCAAGGACTATATTTAACAGACGTACATGGCACACAAAGAAAATACTGTATGGGCAGAGCAAGCTAACTGTTTTTTTTAATGTGGATGTTTATATGAATGTATTTCTGAAGAGAACTGACTTCAGAAAAGTTTAGATGCCATTTTTTCCCCTCTTATCACTGCTGTTCCATAAGCGCCACCTGCTGTCAGAGAGTGAAATTCAGCCTGCCTGCTGTTTTTGTTTTATGCAGGTTTTAGCATAATTTCACAATGCTTAAGTTAGACCATTCTGTTTTTGCTTCAAATGTTGAAATTATATGAATAAAAAAAAAAAAAAAAAAAAACAGCTCATGCTACATGTGCGTAGCATCTTTGTCTGTATTGTGATTCAAATGCAGTGTTTGGTTGTAATTTCAGTTTATTTATTTGTATTAAATATGTTTAGTTGTTGTAGTTGCAGCAACTACAAAAAACTGTTTCATGGCCAGGAAAAAATATTTATGACCAGTAAATTTTCTCAAATCAGCATTTAGTTTGTATCATAATTAAAATGGCAGATGTGGCAAAAAGTTTTAGGCTGTATTGTAATTTCCCTACTGTAGAATAAGATAAAATAATATACCTGTGAAATACTCATTTTGTATTGAATTTAACTGTAAAATGTACAAAAATCGTCGCCTTAGAATTATAAGGTTCTATCTGACATTTTTGTCAAAATTGAGTTATTCACATATTGTTATTCTGTGACAACTTATTTACATTATGTGATGTTTTTTTTTAAGTTGTGTACATTTTAGTTGTGTTCATTATTTAGAAAAGAAAAAGGTTCTATCTACAAAGTCGAACTATAACTTGGTTCTGTAAGGTTCTATCTGTGAGCCAATCAGCACTTCGAATGCAAACAAGAGAACCAATCAGGATCAACTTTCTTTGTCATGTCGCCGGACTGCTCCATAACAGCAGGAAAGATAAACGTAAAACAACAATTGCACGTCTGTAGAATAAATGAGTGCAATTCACATTTATTCCTCAAAGTGGCAGTGTTTAAAACATAATGATGGCGTGATTTTTTTTACTCATAATTACCGCTACCGGCATTATATACATTACCGGCATAAAACAAATAATAGTATCTGCAACTGGCTTGAATGGCTTTACTGCAGAGCAGTTGCATAATGTAAAGTACATAATGAAATATAAGTGTCACTGTCGTTTGATGTTGAATGTGGTTAATAGCGATCAAACTGTTGTTATTAAAGATGATGAAAACGATAGTTTTGCGAATATGGTTGAATATGGCTTTTTGTGGAATTAAATCCTGGTCAAAGTAGCTGATTTTTTTAACTGTTTCTGCAATAATGTCTTTAATTACCCACTATATTTATAAAATTAACATCTGCTCTTGACAAAATGTTCAGCACTGCCTTTTATGCCTAACTTAAACAAGAAAAAAATATTTGTCCTAAAATATTAAATAAATGTGATAAAGAAAGCATTAAAGCATTAAATTCTCATACATGTTGACACATTGTTACAACAGTAATTTATGTTTTAAATAGGTGCCGGGACTTTAACGCGTTAATTTAGATTAATTAATTACACAAAAATAACGCGTTAATTTTTTTAACGCATTTTAATCGCACTTAGTTTTGCACCGCGGAACGTTTCTCACTGGATGAGATTCGGCGGACCGATTATACGGGAGCACCAACTAGCGTTCAGACAAGCTGCGTCCGTCCTAAATAGTATTGTATGTCCCAAATCGTAGTATGTTTAAAAAAGTATTCCAAAGATTCCCGGATGGTCTACTACTTAACGATCAATGCACACTCTAACGGCTAATACTGCCCACAACACACTGCGCCGTGAACGAGGATTCGATTAGAACTACAAACACGCATAAAAAGTGTTAAACTACAAACATGGAGGATATGCGCGACCAATGGACAGGTAGAGAAAGGGGTTTGAGTGATAAATAATCAGTGTGTAACCTGATAAAAAATATTTTTTAAATGTTATCCGCGTTATATTCCATGTGCAGTAACATTTATAATGATAGGTTTGGTCATTAACGTTTAAATGCATACTTAAGCAAACACAAGAGCAGAGTTCTCGGCATGAAAGACTCGTTAAAGAACGTGCCTCTTAATTTCTCTCTAATACAGTAGGAAATTAAATTAAACGAAATGTAGATAATGTTAACTGTGATGATTGACAAGGCAGTTTAAACAGTGACAGGATTCAGGTAACTAAGCAACAGAGCGTCAGTTAAAGAAGCAGTTAAGCAGTAAAGAAGCAAGTAGTTTGAATGAGGGCGAATTCCAAACGGCTATTTTGCGCCCTTTGAGGGCACTTCTAGAAGGGGACGCCATTTGTAGGGACGTTCCAAACGAAAGTGAGCAACTTAATCCCTTCACGAAGGGCCCTTCCAGAAGGCCGTTAGCGAAGGGAACATTCCATGGTCACTTCACGGAAGTGATTTCCGTTAGTGATCACGTTTGCGCAGCGTTGTCAAGGTAACATTTCGTCAGTCATTCCCTTCGCCAAGGGAGTTCCAAATGGTTAAAAGAGACAGAAATGCCCTACTCCCTTAAAAGAACTCACTTCAAAGGGATCTGCCCTTCGGAGGGAGTAGGGCGTAGGGATGCGCACTTCCATTTGGAATTTGCCCAGTATGTCCCAAAGCTTGCCTACTATTCTGCTACATACTCAAAAGTATGTACTTTTCTTCACAAAAAGAGTACATACTTATAGGGCATAGTATAAGTAGGCGAATTGGGACGCAGCAAAACAAACCACAGTGAACATGGACAAAAAAGCTGATGGGACCGCTTTGGTTGGCCCTGTGGATGGGAATTTTTGTTATAAAAAACGAATGGATGGAAGCGTCGATAAGAGCATGGTTGTGTGCAAGCTATGCAACAAGGAATTCGCATATCACCACAGCACATCGAGCCTATTGCTACACTTAATGGCAATATTGCACTGGTCTGTTGGACTTGGTTGAACAAAAATAAACAATATTTTGTTGCTTAAGCTTATGTATTCAGTCGTTATTCAATGGTATACTAAAAATCCTTATAAAAAAACTTACTTCTCACTGTTCTCAGGTCAAATACTTATATGCGATTAAAATGCGATTAATTTCGATTAATTAATTACAAAGCCTCTAATTAATTAGATTAAATTTTTTAACCGAGTCCCGGCCCTAGTTTTAAAACAAATTATAAGTAAACTACTGTTATTTCTTGAAAATTTTTGCTTTAATTAATGTTTTGCAAGATAGAACCTTATAATTCCAAGCAGAAAACGACTTTTTAGAATTAGAAGGTTCTATCTGCATTTGACCTGTTCCCAAAATCCCCATTTAAAAATGTGAGAGGATTTTGATATTGTACATTTAGAATACATTTAGGGTCTCTGTCATTCTCATGTAGGAAAGAGACTTGTTCCCCATATCATTTTTGCTATATAAAATGCAAAAACTTTGAAGCTCAATATGTCAAAACCACTCGGAACGCAGATAGAACCTTATAATTCCAAGGTGACGAAATGTATCTCCCTCTGCTGTGGGAATTGTCACTCCAAGCTCAGAACTCAAAAGTTGGCAGCCCTGTCTGTATCTATCAGTCATAGTGGATTTGTATAGTATTGTTCTTCAGTAATGTGGTCTTATTACTTTATACAGTAGCATTTTTGAGAACAGGTTTGTTGTGATACAAAGTTTGGCGTTGCTAAAGATGAGCTAGGACTAAGGGTGGCACGGTTCACAAAACCCACGGTTCGGTTTGCATCACGGTTTTAGGGTCACGGTTTTCGGTTCTGTATGGTTGTTGTTGTTATTTTTTTCTTTTAATCTTTAACACTCCAGAAATGTACTTCAGCATTTGATATACAGCTTAATTATCCACAATTTAGGATACAGTATTAAAAAAGTTATATCATGTAATCATGCATAAACTGAATTTGACTTGACTTTAAGCACATTATTGGGACCATCTCTGAGGAAAGCTAGGAGAGATTTCATCAATGTCTTCTCTCTTGATACAGCAAGAGAGAAGACATTGATGACATGCTTTTCATTTATTTGGCAATAACAGGAGAATGTGTATTGCTCTCTGCAGGAATTTATGTGCTTTTTTTGCACATAAAGATTGAACTGAAGAATTAACTTGCATTTATCAAAGAGCCAACTTCAGTGTAGCTCTTACAAAAATAGTATCTTTTAAAAGAAAAAGAGAGGAACTATTTAAGCTCTGTCTTTTAAACAAGTTATTGGTTGGTTCATGTCATATGACCTGCGGTGCGCTTGCGGCATACTGAAAAGTTGAGATGTTTTTATCTCGATGCGGCGCAGACGCGCCTGGAAAAAACGAGCGCGTCGCTTCCATTATGAGCGCGCATACCGCACGTCCACATTTGAAATAACGAACATGAGCGCGCAAAAGACGCTACATGTGAACGGCCCCTTATACGACGCTGACACATCCTCCAACTCCGGGCAGCCTTCCTTATCTCTCCAACTTCCCATTTCTACACGTGACGTAACCTGCAGCACACCACTTTTACAGTCTGTATGTCCACACACACCTCTTATTTCGTGCAAAAAGGACACTCACTCCGTGCACGAGGCTACATTGCGCATGCGTTGAACCGTGTGACGCACACACGCACCGAGACGAGCGAACCGAACGGTTCGTTTTTTTTCCATGTACCGTGCCACCCCTAGCTAGGACGTATGACGACAGCCAGATAGCAAAGTAAAATGAGACCTTTGCAAAAGAGAACATTATCTGGAACATTGTGTTCTATTTTAAGCAGCTCATTTGTGTACACTACCGTTCAAGATTTTATGTTTGAAGAAGTCCCTTATGCTTACCAAGGCTGTGTATCAAAAATACAGTAGAACAGTAATGTTGTAAAATATTATTAGTTTGCAAAAACTGTTTTCTATTTAACATACTTTAAAATGATTATTGCAACAGAAACATTTAAAAAATAACAGCCTTGTAAAATTCCTTGACTGTCAATATACAGTTGCTAACATGGGAAAGAAGGTTTACAGATGAGCAAATAACATCCATCATCCAGACTAGAATGAGCTTATTACATATATATCTTGCTGAAGTTAGTGTGCTATCGCAACATATTTTACCTTCTATATATGGCAAGAAAATTGTGAACTGTAGGGAACACAAATCATGCTGTCAAATCCATGTAGTAAACAAAATATTATAGTAAACACTGAAGCGGTTTTTGATAATCAGTTGTCAGTGTGCAAACTTTTTTGGCACGTATTCCCCAAACATTCATCCATTATTCATTAATATTGGTGTTTCTCTTGTCTTTCCTTTTAAAACATCTTCAGCCTCATAATATTTAACCTGTAGTGTTTCCTTGTTAAGGTCTTTATATGGCTATAGGTTAACATGTTTATTCATCAGCTATCTGGAGGGGAAAATCAGCCTGTGTCCATTATTAGAGCTGTCAGAGAGCTTTGTGATTGAAGCATGGCTACATGCTGTGGTAGCTAGTGTAGAATGCTAATGCTAGCTGTCAGCTAGAGCTGAATTGGTTGGGATAGATGGAAGCAATCTGGCAATGAAGAATGACTGTGTGTGCGCTGAAAAGGTATGCCAGAGAGACCACAATCAACTCTTTTTCTGTAACAATGTCTGCTGAAATACACTTCAAAGGCTGAGGAATTTTGTAGAAATGTTCTGATAGTGAATTTTGATGTATGAATTTGAGCTTTAAAGCTTTTTTTCCTAGTGCAGTTTGTTTACTTGAAAATGCAACTTGAGCATGAAGAATTGCCTCAGATACAGCAGATCGCCTCTTCACTCTGAAGAATTATTGTCAGTAATATGCATCCTTAATTTTCAAAGGCTGTATGAACTACCATATTCGTCATATTCCCTTGCTGAAGGGGGGTTAGAACCATTTAATGCCCAAATATTGTGAAGAACCTTCTTTCTAAAATATAAAGGCACTTATATATTCATATATTCATATTATATATTCATGTGTAAAGTCTTATTTAGGCTGTCAGAGAAAACTAAGCATGATATTATAAAGACAGTGTTGTTTCCTATATTAAATAGTTGAATTTTATTTTGTTGTTGTATTGAAGCCAAAGCAGATTATTAAAATATTTTCAGTAAAATATTTATTTTAAGTTGGCAGTGTGTCCTTTTTTCTTTTCCACTACTAGAGTATGTTAGATGTTTAAATGTGAAGATAATTAAAGAGATAAAAATACTGTCATTAATTACTAATCCTCATGTCATTCCAAACCTGTAAGACCTTAGCTCATCTTCAGAACATAAATTAAGTTATTTTTGATGAAATCCAAGAGCTTTCTGACCCTGTATAGACAGCAACGCAACTACACCCTTAAAATAAAGGTGCTTTAAAAGGTTCTTCACAGTGATGCCATAGAAGAACCATTTTTGGTTCCACAAAGAACCATTTAGTCAAAGGTTATTTAAAGAACCATCTCTTTCTTACCTTTTCATAATATGAAGAACCTTCTTGCACCACAAAGAACCTTTTGTGAAACAGAAAGCTTCTGCAGATGTTAAAGGTTCTTTATGGAACCATTTAGACAAAAAAGGTTCTTCTATGGCATTGTAAAGTACCTTAACTTTTAAGAGTGTACTATGTTCAAGGCCCAGAAAGGTAGTAAGGACTACAGTAGGGCTACCCCTGACTAAAGATCTTTCTGGTTGACTAGTAGTTGTTCAATTTAAGCATTAGTCGCATGATTATTAATAAACCATATAAATCATAATAATGAGCCTTTAATTGCTCAAGCTCACACAAAGCTTGCCACAGCACACTGGCAGATAAAAAAAAATTGAGAATGTGTCAGGGAAAAACAGTAAGGAGACTGCATTAACATTTAATAAAAATTATTGATAAACTAGTGCTTTCTTTGTTTTTGGCTTAAGAGATGAAGTCGGTGACACGTGTTTCATATGGACTACATAATCTGAGAATATTTGTTTTCTATTTGAATTGGTTAATTTAAAAGTAGACATTACATGTCTGAGATATATTTTTCATATCTGTAAGGCAAGTATGTACAGAGTTTCGAAGTTTCGCGCTTAAGTTCACAGAAACACAGATAGCTCATCCTTTTTGTTTTAATTATTTTACAAAAGTGCAACGTTTTGTTGATATTCTGAGTGTGCACAAAATAAATGTAGAGTCTTTACAGATTCAAAAGATATATTACTTTTATCTCTATGACCACAAATTACAAAGTATTTTAAGAGCAAGTCACTGTAGCAGACACTTCAATAGCACACATTTTTCTAGGTTATCATTAGATCGAGTTGCCATGTAAAGGTGCTACTACTTACATATTTCAGATGAAAAGCCATATTTGATGTGGATGAATTATAGGTGAGCGCTTGGATGTCCTGCCTGATGTACTGTATTACCACATAGACCAGCCATTAACGATCTGTCTGTCACAGACTGTGTGACTTTGCCACTTCCTGTGGAATTGTTTTTTCTGCAACCAATAAAATTTTAGTCGACCAAGCCTCTTCTCATCAACTATTAAGGGGCAACCCTGGAAAGGAAGTTGTTAAAATAGTCCATGTGACATGAGTGGTTCAACTGTAATTTTATGAAGCTTCAAGAATAATTTTTGTGCACAAAGAAAACAAAAATAACAATTCAACAATTTCTTCTTGTCTGTGTCAGTTTTTGACACAAGTTCACAAAATACCATGACGAATGTGTGTGGTGCCACTGGCGCAGAAGCCAGCGTTCTGACAATGTAACTGATATACTAATTTAAATTCATCTGTCCTAAAAATACATTTTGTATGATGATTTTTCCTTTACATTTTTCCTGTGGACCCCTTTATTGCTCGATCTGGGTCCCTGAACCCATAAAAAACCCTGTCTTGGTGAACCTTGTAAACAGGTCATGGGTGACAATTGCATGCACTGATCTTTGGACATCCCATTTTGCACCTTACAGTGATTATAAGGTGCAAATATTAGGTTCTCCTTTTTAATTGAGTTCAAATCTGGCTGGCTGAGAGGGTAAAGAGGATCCATTGCATTTTCTACTGGAAATCATCTCAGTTTAGACAAACTGGGAGAAAAGCGAGAGAGGGAAGCGGGGAGGGCAGTGGTCTGGGGAGAGAGAAAGGTACATTCTGCTGTGCGCGATAATGAATGCTTTGTCAGGAAGAATCCATCAATGGTCACCAGGGGGAGGGAGACGTCAGGAAAAGTTATGGTTTGTTGGTTTTTTAACTCACGTGGTCTGCTATAGCAAAGTAATTCAGGAACAAAAACTGTCATGTTGTTGTACTTCATCTATTTGTAAAGCTGTCTGGTGGAATAGAGAGAAATATGGCGCTTGCGACACAATGCACAATAAATTTAGGCCGTTTTAAAGACAAGCGCTGCAACATTGCAGAGCTCAAAATGCATAAATACAGACACACGCCTACGCTCAGACTGCGATCCGTTCGATTCATCACACAGACGTGTTTTCTCTTTCTTTAGTTTTCTCAGAAGAACAGCGTTTAGACGTGAATATTGCCACAATTTACCGGCCTGCGCTGATCTTTTGCTCTCTATTTCTCTTCGTTGTCTTCTGCATCTCTTTCCGTTTCTCATATTAGCCTCTTTAGCTGTTGAAGCATGGCAACTCCTGACACTCCTCATCTTTACTCCAGTCTGAAGACAAAGCTGTAACTGTCAGTCCTTCTCTCTCTCATTCTCTTCCTCTCTCATACCCCTAGGCTATCATTCTTTATGTGTGTAGCAGTGTTAGCATTTGGAGAGCTCTCATCCCTTTAGCTGTTCTCTTGTTTAGCTAGCCTACTTTCTCCCGCTATGTAAACTGGAGAAATTCTTCATGAAGTTCACAGGGGTCATTGGTGCTGTTTAGCCTGGGGAAGAAAAAGACGCAAGAAATAACACAGTGAAAATTTTCACTGCAGCTTTTCAGATTAGAGGACAAATACATGGAGAGGAAAAGAAATCAAACCCTGGCAGGCTGAGGCTGACCTGTCATGCCATAAGAATGTTCTGTTGACTTGTCTGTGTAGGTCTGGGCAACGACGCGGCGCTAACAAGAGAAAGGACTGATCTCACTGCGAGAGGAGAGGGGGAAAGAGAGAAATGTGGAGTAATTGTTCCCAGGAATGAAACTGATTCACACTCAGCGATGTGTGAAATGACACTGGCAGATGACACGGGCTGTAGTGCTGTTTCACAACATAGGAACACAGCACTATTTTAAAAGCGCTCATCAACACCATAACTGAGAGAAACAGCTTCTTTTATGTTATCAGTCAAAAGCGAATTAGACTGTCAGCTGTATATGTTATTATATTACGAATTGATTTATAGCTAGAGATGTAGCGGGGAAACAGTGGGTCTGTGTGAAAGTGTGTAACCCTCGTGTTTGGGGTCTGAGACCCTGAGGCCATTTTAATAGCTTGAAAACATATTTAACATTCTGGTTAGTACTTCATGGTGTGTCTTCATCTTTAAAAAAAATGGTTTATAAGCAAAGTTTCAGCTTGCTAACATGTTTTAGCCTTTCTTTGTAAACAATGTAACATTACTTATGTTTGGGGCGTCTGACGACATTTTCTAAGAATATTCACAATGTAGAGATGTACTCCTGCACTGTTAGAAGAAAAAAACCTTTAGGAAAACAGAAAAGTACTGGTAGTTTTCAATGTACAGATGTACATTGTACAGACCTTTAATCCTAAACACAACACAGTGCAAAGCATAATTCAAAATACTTTTTTCAATGCAGACATTATTATTGACTTTATTATTGAGTGTTTTCTTGAGCCTCATCTCATGACGAAAATGTACCTGTGGAAACATTTTCGCAAGATGTGAAATACGTACCGCTATGTACGCTTTGTGACATAGTCAATGTGAAATGTCCATTAAGTAGCGCTAAAAGAACAGATGAACATACATATGGTACGTTTTGTGACGTTGGTTTTGTACGTGTTCGTATTTCTGACTTGAAATGTCCGTTGAGTGGCGCTAGAACTCCATGACGTTTTAAAATAACGTACCATTTATTACATTTACATTTATTCATTTAGCAGACGCTTTTATCCAAAGCGACTTACAATTGGGAATACAACAATTGATTCATCCTAAGGAGGCAGATCAACATAGGAAGTGCTCAAAAATATCATATATCAGGCGTTGTTAGATGAGTGCAGGCTAGAAAGGGAAAATCAAGAAAGAGAGGAGAACAAAGTTTTTTTTTTTTTTTTTTTTTTTTTTACCATCTGGACTATACTTAAACCTTCTTAATAGTATGACCAAAAGTAAATGTAACGTAAAAACGGAATAGCAAACATGCCTTTTTGGATTTTTTTTTTATCTGTCATCTTTCAGCTCTTTCACCTTGAGTCATGTTTTTCACGAGATTCTTACCCAAGGATTTCACATCCTAAGTCTAATTTCGTGCTGGCTGAGCTACTGAGCACATTTGTTACGTTCAGAAAGCGAAACATATGGAGCTGTAATCATAACTGTGTACGAAAACAATTGCTGTTTTACCGCCTCTAGTGTTCATTTCTTTTGGAAACTGCAGTGAAATGTAGTTATTGGTACATATTTTGCATCTTGCGAAAAAAGTTCCCACAGGTACTTTTTCATCATGAAGTCAGGTTAGAGCTCTTGTAGTTACTTATTTTGATTTCTTTTGACCCCAAAACAGAAATGTTTTTAGAATATCAGTAACGCGTATAAAAATGGCACAACTATTTTGTGGTAAAATAGTCTTTAAATAAATGTATAAATAAAATAAGAGGTCAAGTTTGGGGAATACTGTTTTTATTCATGCACATAGATCGCTCCAAACATAACAGAACATGGGGTATTTATTGTAAGTTTTTGTGTAGTAGTGTATTATTTTATAATAGTGTATTTTATGTCCATCTATTGGCATGTTCAGCAGGGTAAGAAATTAACTTATCTGTTAAGTGGCAATATTTGCCCCCTGGAATTGATTTCCAGGGGCATTTTTTACATTTGTGAGGGCAATCACCTTATTATAAAAACAAAAAGAACAATACAACAATAACAATAGACTGTTTCAAATTATATCAAAATTGTGCATGTAAAAAACAGGAGCTCACAGGGCTGCAATATTATGACAAAATCATAATTGTAGATTATTGCTCTTTATATTGTAACATTGATTATTAGTATTGAAATAGAAAACAAAATAAAAAAGTTTTTGTTTCATTTTGGGCACGTCACTTTCTGGCTACAAACATGTTGATCCATGGAGTTAGACAAGTCTAGCACAAGTTATGCAGAAACTTCTGTTATAATCACTGAAGCTATGAAATTAATCTTTTATTTAGAACACATCTGCACTGTGTTGTTTATGATGAGGGAATTTGTAAACGTGCGTATTCATCAACATTTTCAGCGCTGAATATTCGAAGTGCCTCTGATTGGCCAGTGCATTCCTAAGTTCAACAGAAATGTGTTTGATTGGTTAAAAGGCTCAAGGCTTCATTTTATTTTCACGTCATTTTAATCACGATAGCCGTAATATGTTGTTTAATTTTACAGGGGCATTTTTTGCCCTGTTGTCTTGATTTTTTGGGGTCATTTTTGTTCATTTTGGTGGCATTTTGCCACAAGCACTTGTTCATTTCTGACTCTGATACACAGTATTTGGTAAGGTTGTCTGTAGTGGCTTTAGCTAAGTGTAAGTTACTGGTGGAGGCCCTGTAAGAAGCGAGCCATGAGCTATCACCATTGTGCCTTGAGCGAGTCACTTAACCCCAGGTTGCTCCAGGGGGATTGTCCAGTCGCTTTGGATATACATGTCTGCTAAATGACTAATTATTAATGCACAAGAGAGGAGAGCGTTATATGTTGTGTACTGACAAACACATTTGTTGTGTGAAACTAAATCGAATTCTAAATCTACGGAAATTTTATTTGGTTTGATCTTTCGAGATAAAATGGCATGAAAAAAACATTCTTAGAAGTCAAAACTAGTGAAAAAGAACATTTACTGAAACTCATTCTGAACTTTCCCAGCCTCAACTTCGCTTAGCAGCAGAAAATGGGCTGTTTATTTCTAAAGGTTAGAGAGAGGGTGAAAAATGACTGGTTTTGGCAAAAAAACTTCAACATTATATATGAGCCTCAGCGGAAATAATAATAAAAATATGAAAGATACGTGCCTTTAAATAGCACTATTTTGTGTAAAGGGTAAAAAAGGACTGTTATATATGTATTATACATTAATCAGTCTGTGATTTTATTTTTTTTGTGCTTGTGTTTTCTGAAATCCTGTCTTTTATACTGTGTAATAGTAATAGCAGAGTCTGTCCATAGAAAAAGAGACAGAAAGACCGATAGATTGTAAACAGAGTGATCAGAGTGTCTTCTGCTGATCCTTCAGGCCTCAGCTCTCAAATGACTGATGAAGACAGGGTTTCCGCGGAGCATTAAAAAGCATTAAAAGTCATTAAATTGATTTTGCGAAAATGAAGGCCTTAAATGGCATTAAAAAGCATTAAATTGTTTTATACAGGCATTAAATCTTTAGATAGTGTTGAAGAAACAAATATTAACAATTTATCTTGAATGTAGCCTGTATAATTAATAACTTTGATTCACTGTCGCAAAGTATGATAAACACGGAACCAGTTGATAATTGCTTCTGGCCGGTCCAAAATTGTGTGACACAGACTTTTTAAGAGCGGACAGTTTTAGCCTCAAGAGTTCGAAGTTTCTGATTTTTTTTCTGTTCAGACTTGATATTTGAAATCTGCAAATAAACGCTGACATTTTAAGCTGTATCCTGATACATTTCTAATTATGTTCAGCAGAGTAATGTATGTTCTTTGTTGCCTCATTGTAAGACTGCATGAAAAAATAACACAGCCATGTTCAGGGGTGATAGCGTTCCGGCACCACGCCGGATTTCCGGCGTACTGTGGCTGCGGGGAAAAAAAAAATCAGGTTCGCGGATATTGATCTGTCATTTCTCTGAGATGTGCAGGTCAGAGAGCAGCTTGACGCTCAACGACTCAAACAAGTCACATTCTAGCCAATGAGCCAATCAGAAGTAGGGAAGGGGCTAGTGTTGTCACGGTACCAAAATTTCAGTATTCGGTACCAATACCAGTGAAAATCCACGGTTCTCGGTACCAATTTCGGTACCAAAGTAAAACACAATTAAATTAATTGAACAACACAATTTTTTTATTAATAAAGTTAAAGAAAAATATGTGCAAAAACCAATGTCATTCATTATACTTATCTAAATTTAGTTTCAGGTTTTTCCAAGTAATAAAAGTATTTCAAGGATTGTAAACATTTTAATTATTAAATAACAACTAAATAAATTACAGGCATTCAAAAATTGTACACAAGCTTCATCCAAAAGTTTGTTTCTGCTGCTTATAAAAACATCTGTAACTGTTGTCTTGTTTAGAGTTTGCTGGGGTGTTTCATGATCTTCCTCAATCTGCAGCTGTAAAAAGAAAATATAATACATTTAAGTAAAGCAGTGGGCTAAGTCTGACCAGATGCAACATTAGATCATTGACACCAGCAAAAATATTAATTTTCAGTAAATAACAAACCTCAGCTTTTATAATAAATTTAGATCAGATTACATATATTAAGTTAGCTGTCTATCACAGATAGAAAATGCAGTATTGAAAACTCTTTACAAAACGATTTCATTTGTTAGACAACATGACCTTACAAAAAAAAAACAGTAGTTATATGGCAATTATTCTTCTTAAGGTTAGGCTCATTTCAACATTTACTAATCCATAAAATCATGTTAAACTGTTAAACATGAACAAACATGAATGATCATGTGTTTGTATTGAATAACATTTTGAATTAATGTTGTAAAAATATATTGTTCACTTAAGTTTGTTAGATAATGCATGAATTTGATCTTATTGTAAAGTATGACAAAACTAAACTGGAGATCAAACGTGTTTTATTTGACTGTACTTTTATTTAATCCAAACTGCGTTCATATTTAATAATAAAAAGCTTTATGAACCTGCTAGAGTCCAGCCAAGAATAAGAACGTTTTCTGACAGACTGATATTAAGCATAATATTAAGACAGATGTTGTTAACGATGCATTTGTACATTCTTTAACACACATATTTTGGATAAACAGGCCTTTTGTGTGTATAAGTAGTACATATATCATGTATTTATTTTTTCTTTTATCCTAATAAAAATTATGGGAGCGTTAAATAGCCCAAAATCGTCCCAAAGCCCAGCATATTAGCGTTAGCCGCTTATGCTAACGATTAACAACATTACAATTCGACATTCAAATTAAAATATGCAATAATGTTCTTAACAGAAGCTCGAAATATCAAATTAAATTGAAACATACCTTACTTGAACTCTTTCATTTGATCCTGCAGTCGGTCTTCACTGTGTTTTGTTCAGTTTGATGCGTTTCCTTCTTTTGAGAGAACCTAGACGATCTATGATGTTCGCCTTCAGCCGAGAATCGAAAATGTTTGTAGCATGCCTGGCTCTTCCTTGTCAACAAGTGGATTCAGAGCGACCGCATCAGCAGCAGCGCCGAGGAGAGCGCAACTGCGCAGTGCGCACCTTTTAGATAGCGCGTCAAGAACCGGGTCGACCGGATAGTCGGTACCACCGGTACTAAAGAAAACCTGGAACCGTAACATTTAATTTTTTTTAGTACCGACTTGGTACCGAAGTACCGGGACTTTTGACAACACTAGAAGGGGCGGGCCTTGTTTCTTTGTCAAATAGATTGATACAGGTTAAGGCAATGCTCCATGCGCGAAGGTGTTTTTAGCTCCCATACTGTACAATTGTCTCCTACTGGCAACTCAAACCGTAATTCATGGATATGTTTATGAAGCCAGGGGAAGACATTAAGGATTTCGATAAAGGCATATTTACAGGGCTCGCAAAATCGCTAGCCCGACGTCCCGGAGCTATTGGGTTTTCCAGTCGGGCTACCAACATTATTTGACCGGCTGCCCGACGGCTATCCTGAAGTAGAGGGCTCATGGGGTCCTTAAAACTCAATTTAGTTGTATCAAATTTAAGGCCATAAAAAGTGGTAAATATTTTAAATGGTAAAAGAAGAGGATTAATTATTTTAAGAGGTCTTACAGTTGGGAACGGAAAGACGAGAATCGCGATAGAGCTGGATTAAACTTTAAGAGG
The DNA here is from genome assembly GCF_049309525.1 of Garra rufa. NCBI lineage: Eukaryota > Metazoa > Chordata > Actinopteri > Cypriniformes > Cyprinidae > Garra > Garra rufa. Next base: position 37,420,970 of record NC_133363.1, on the reverse strand, counting down.
CAATGATTTCATTGAATAAATATGCTCACTGCACTTTCAAAGTCAAAACGCGGCACTGTTGTCTTTATATGAATGTATCTGAAGGGAAGCGACTGTCCTCAGAAACGTGTCGTTGGCATTTTCATTTCATGACTGATAAAACAGCGTTAATGCTGCTTTGCTTTCAGCCATTCTTAGGGAAACCGTAATATTTCAGCGCTCCTAAAGCGCCCCCTCGTGACATAGAATTAATTTGCACGTCCAAATTTTTAGCTGTTTTTGGTCAGATTATTGCAAATCTCGACCAATGTTTTTTATGCAAACACAGAGTTGTAAATGTGAAAGAAGTTAATGTGCTTTCTAAAAATCTAAACAATTAGGACATTGTTTTAAATAAATGTTATGCATTATATACTTGATTTATTCATTTTAATGGGATAAAGGCTGAAATGCCAATCTATAAGCTTTTTTTGTAAAAAAAAAAAAAAAACCTTTATCTGACTGAACTGAACCAACAAGTTATGTGTTAAAAGTGCGTCGCATACATAGTACCTCCACCCCACTCACCTCGGGGGGCAAGGGAAAAAAAAGTTCAGGCTCAGGAATTTTTTCCACTATCAGGCCTGCATGTTAGTTCAGGGCTCGAAATTGCGACCGTTTTGGGCGCATATGCTCCCAAAATTGAATCTGCGCGACCTCAAATTATATTTGGGAGCATTTGTGTGAGTGCGAGAAATTGTTGTGTTGCGACTTGGTTTCATTTCTTTACAAAACTTTCGCTGGCCTTACTACTGTACAGACTATTGTGAGCTGATGCAGTGACAGGTTCGGCGTTCTCTCTTTTGATTTGGACAATTAAAAGGTCTCCACAATCTGCTTTTGAAGAAATCCACTATATTTCGTGCTACAGCGTACATTCTGTCAGATACAGCGCAGCATACATTCACATCAAATGATAACTCAGCGGCAGAGTTCCACTCTCGCAGGGGCGTAATTTCCACTGGGGACACGCTTTTTAAAATCCTGTTTGTGTTCTCCCACTTTCAAATGGTTTTGTAAAAGTAATCTCTTGTATTGTAGAATGCACGCTCCGTGCTGTCGAGAAATTCGCGGGATCGTTAAAACGAAACCAAAAGTAAAACGCACACACGCATTCAAAAGCAATTTTAATACCCCGCGTTTAAAGAGCGACTCCCCAATGCGTGCAAATTAGGCTACATAAAATATCGAAGCTGGTATTAGTATGTGGGCTATAATAAGTTGTGTAGTGTCTGTAACTCTGTATCATGCTTGAAAAAATTCTGTCTCTATTTGCACTTTGAATATTGAAAGAGTAGCCTACTTTGATCATGCCTGCATTTATTGTCTATACGACTAAGAAAGAAGTGTCATTTATTTTTTGTTGTTTTACTGTAGATTGTTTAAAAATGCAGTGGTTGCCTCTAATAAATGGCTGTACCTATAATAGAGAAAACAAACATCTTGTTCATGTACTCATATTTTCATTCATTCTTGTCCCTTGCTTAAGGCGTAAAATAAATATATAAAAAAGGCTTTCAGAATCAGCCCATTTGCTTGTAAAACATCTGCAATCAGAATCGACCACTGTAGTTATTGGTTGCGTATGGCATTAAAAATGTTAGAAATGGCATTAAAAAGGGCATTAAAAGGCATTAAATAAGATTTGAAAATCCTGCAGAAACCCTGGAAGAAAACATTTCAATTTGGGGAAGACCCCTGGGTTGGGTGTATAAATAATAGTGACTGGCAACTCCTACTAGTAAACTGTATAATCTGAAAGTTTGGTCCCACTTTACATTAGGTGGCCTTAACTACTATGTACTTACATTTAAATTAATCATTTGGTACAATGTAGTTATTGTGTACATACGTGTTCTTACATTGTACTTATATATTTTTAAAAACCTATATGTAATTACATTTGTAATTAATTTCTGTAATTACCACTGATGACCCATCCCTTAAACCCTAACCCACCCTTAAACCTACCCATATCCTACCTTAATAGAAGCAAAACAGTTTTGCAATGCAATATGACCACATTGTACTTATTTTTTGATGCAAGTACATCATAGTTAAGGCCACCTAATATAAAGTGTGACCGAAAGTTTTAAATGTTGATCAGACTTATCAGTTCATACCTAATTCTGCAGTGAAAGAGAATGGTATTGTACACAAGGGAATAAAAGTTGGTTTGCTCTCATCTGTGATGCACGAGATGAGATTGACTGCTCAGCCTCCAGTGAAGGTCCCTACTGAGTTCTGACTCATCTGACCTAAACTAATTGTGATTTTAATGGACTAGTTAGCTCTAGAATAACTTTCATTGGCTGTGGAACAAAATCTGATATTTTAATAATGACAAATGTTTTGTTTTGAGTGGACTATCCCTTAAACACTTCTAAACGCTAAAGCTCACTGAAATTGACTGTTTCTGAACTTAATTTTGCAAGCTGTTGTGCAAACAAACTGCCAATTCAGATAAAAAGCCAATCCAGATTCTGCTAATTACAAACTCTTTTCCTCTCACACAGTCATATAAACTAAACAAAGGCAGCTGTTCAGCTACAGGTATCCCATGGGGCTTTGCTACACTTTTATTTCTGTTGAAAATGAGTTGCATAAGGAATTAAAAACAGAGGTTAATTAAAAGAAACCTTCTAATCACAATCACTAATCTGAGTGACTTGAATGTACCACTATCTTTTGCGGAAGGGAAGGAGTGTACAGCTTGATAGGGAAGCAACTAAAGTTTGTAAGGCTTATCAAATCGCTGACAGAGCTTTAATTTATTCAGTACAGCCTAAATTACGAAATGAAAGTCACAGGAACAATACTATTTGAAAGTCACTTTATTAATGCAAACTCAAGCTGAACAGTCATTGTCTGATAAAGTCTAAATTAAATAACTCATTAATGAAGACATTGCTATGCTGACCCTCAGTGTCTAACGTCTGTGGGTAATTTTATTAAATGATCAAATGCAAGTATTGCATGGCCAGTTAGTTAGAATCTCATCTTAATTGCTGTGTTGTATAATCACTTTAAATGATCTATTAAACTGGCTATTTAATCATTAATGCAGGTAGTTGTTTTGCACAAAGCTCATGTGTTCACATGTATTTGTGAACAGCTTTGACTGTAGCTATTTGTGAGGGCCAAATGTTTGCAAATTTTAAACACTGACTTGTAAAATGTCAGCAAAATGTTGCCAAATCATGGTTTACTTTTAATATTGTTGGGTTTGTGTGAGGATTGTTTTAGAGGTAGATTTGGGGTTGGAGTTTAGCAAATATTGTGACCTCTGTATAAAACCATTGCATCTATGAGATGTCATTAAATATTAAGACCAGGATGTGTATGTGTTTGTACTTTAATATTCTGAGGTCGTACGATGCATTAAGAGCTGGAGGGTGTAAACCAGGTGCAAACCCAGTCCTGTTCCTGAGTTCAGCTTTAACCCTGATCAAACACACTTGTCTGTAATTATCAAGTGCTCCTGAAGATCTTAATTAGTTGGTTCAGTTGTGTTTGATTAGGGTTTGGAGCTGAATTTTGCAGGAAGGTAGATCTTTACAGGATTGGGCACCACCTGTGTCAACTTTTTGAACTGGATGATTCGGGAAAATTTTATTTATTTTGTCTTTTGGGAAACTTGTATGTTACGTAGCTTTTGAGGGGCAGTGCTAAATGGAAAAATATGGTCTTTAAACAAAATAAGAAAAAAATTCACATCCTGTTCAAAGTTTACACGGCATTAGAGCAGTGTTGCAGTACATGTTTTTAACCCTTTGTAATAGTTGTGTGTAGGCATGGGATGATAACCGGTTTCAAGGTTTACCGCGGTTTGAAAAAGTCACGGTTTCAAAACCGGAAACAAAAAAAGTTATACCGTTCCTACGATATGCGCATTTTCTGTGTCAAAGTGAAAGCGCAGGACTCCCTACTAGGTTGTGTGTGTGCGTCCCTGCAGAGAAAACAATGCAGCCCCTCCCCCACCGGTTAGTGCTCAGGCGCGTGTCTGTGTTTGTGCACGTGATCCACAGTCAGTGAGATTCAGCAGTAATATAAGTTCAGGACGGCCAAAGGAGGTGAACCCCCACAACACAGAGTGGGGAATAGCAGACTATATGTACTAATTTTACGTTTCTGTGAACTTTAGCACAACAATTAAGTTAAAGTGAAATCACGTCTTTGCTTTTAAGCCTTCTGTCACGTTAAAGGTGCAGTGTGTAGGTTTTGTGGCATCTAGCGGCGAGATTGTGAATTGCAGCAGAGTACCGCTCACCCCTCCCTTTACAGAACTACGGAAGCCGATACAGGATTTAAATCTCACCTTTTTTTTGACAGCAACGAATAGTGAGATTTCTTTTAAAATGTAATTTAAGGAATTATATTAACTTTATCATTCAATAAAACTATGTTATTGTGAATATTACTTGTTCATCATTGTGTCAGTGTTTTTTTCGCAAGCTGATTCTATGTTAATAAAAACATAATGGTTAATTAAGGTCTTTATGCACCCCTGAAAACATAGTTATTGCACCACTGTCTAGAGATCATCTTAAATATTACACGGGGCACCTTTAACACAAGTGACTGCAATTTAATTTAATTAAGAAGATTCAATTATTTATTTTAATTATTTTGCCTTCTGTTCCATGTTACAAAATGTTCTATATGTTTCCTAAAATAAAATATACTGTAATCCGTTTGGGGAAAAAAAGGTTGTTTTTTTTACCCAGACATTTAAATGTAACATTGTAGAGCAGTGATTACAATACCGTAATACCGTGAAACCGTGATATTTTTATCCAAGGTTATCATACCGTCAGAATCTTATACCGGCCCATGCCTAGTTGTGTGTCACAGGAAATAAATTACAAAGATGGATCTCAGAATCATGCAGTCATTGTTGGAAAGGTGTCAAATATGCAAATGATGCTGTAAAACCAAGAATGTGCAGGACCTGAAGGATTTTTCTGAAGGGATAGGCAGGCAGTTTAACTGCTCAGGACAAACAAAGACAAAGCGAGTCTATGGCATGCGAGTACTATGCTATTATTATGTCTTATTGCGCTTTAACTGTCAAATTCACACAAAAAGTCACCTTTAACATTTTGCATATACCAAGGCTGCATTTATTCAGTAAAAGTAACAGTAATATTGTTTTCTAATACATTTTAAATTGTAATTTATTTATGTGATGGCAAAGCTGAATTCTCATCAGTCATTACTCCAGTCTTCACTGTCACATGATCTTTCTGAAATCTTTCTAATATGCTGATTTAGTGCCCAAGACACATTTCCTATTATTTTCAATGTCAAAATGGCAGTGGTGCTGAATGTTTATTGTGGAAATGCTGATATATATTTCTTTACTCTTTACTGCCAGCAAGAAATGCATCAGTTTCATCAGTTTAAAGTCTGATATTTAAATGTGTGTGTATGTGTGCCGCGGTGTGTTGTTGTTTATATTCAAGCACGCATTTTGCCTCAGGATATGCGTTTCTCTGAGTGTCAGTATTCATCTCTTTTAGATCAGGGCTGAAATACACTGATATCAGCAGCTTCAGTGTGTGTGCGTTTGGAAGGTGCAGTGGCTTTGGCCTTCATATGCCATAAAAACACTCAAGAACCTTCATCAGATCAGATTCATCCACTGCAGCGAAGCGTGAGAACACAACAGGAACATTGTCATTTAGAGGAAAAGATGATTCAAATGCTCAAATCAATGATGTGAGGATTGTGTGAATATGTGTATTACGGCTTGAGTTTTGTGAGGAAGTTTTGTGCCAAGGCTGACTGCCTCACTCTTGCTTCAGTGGGTAATGTGCTTGAATTTACATTTTACTCCTGATCTGCCTTCCCCGTTTTCTTTATGTCTTGCATTCCCAGTGTCCTCGATTTGTTCCTTTGTCAGTGCGTTAACTGTGAAATATTGTTTTATCTTGTATTATATCTCTGTTTCTTTTAGTCGCCTAATTGGCCCATAATCCTAGTTTAATGAAAATCCGGGATTACAGTGGCAGCCTCAGTGCACTATTGTATCCAGACGCTTGGCTAATATGAAACTAGACTCTGGGGACAGTGCTGCTGTGAGAATACATCTTTACATTGACTATTGTATATAATAATGCAATTATTTGAAACAAGAAGCTTGGTTTGTATTTGAAAACTCACATGCAACTTTTGTGTTGTGTTCAAGGTGACATGAATGATTCCTGAATCACACTGATGAACAGGATGGTTAAAAGGAATTTCATGGGGCAACAGAATGAAATCATAAATCTGGAGGCCTGTTTTGATCTACTCTGTTCTCCCGAGCGCCACGTGCTCAGAATAACTAATGTTTGTTCTTCTGCCCTTCTCCTGTAGGGGGCACTAGAGTGTTTTGTGAATGAGGCCGAGCCTCTTTGCTGTAGTTCAGTTGCTGAGCCAATTTATTAAAACATGGAGAGAGAGAGAACGAGAGAGAGGGAGTAAATAAATGGAACTGCCCCCGTTGCTCCAAGCCAAACATCAAAGTAATCAAGGAAAACAAGCTTTTTTTAATGGGATGGATCCAATTAGAATATTACTGCTCCATCGGATCCGTCCACGAGTGGAGAGATGGTGCTCCTCACTGGCCTCTTCCATTAATGCTAATAACCTCTTCTTCATGTACACGGCATACTGTACATGTGATGGGTAGAAGACTTCAATTTAAGCCAATTTGTTAAGTCAGACCCCACTTTTGCTGTGTACCTGCGGTGATCGATGACATTCAGGCTGAAAAGCTTTTAATTTTACAAATAGAGATATGCATTAGACATAGTATTCATATTAGTTCTGTTTGTCATCACATCATGGTTTTATGTTTAATTTAGCATCAGGATATAAGTGAAATGCCACTTCACGTAGCAAAAGAAAATGATTCAGCCTTTTTCAGGTGCACTATTTTACCTCCCTTTATGACTCGCTCACTCTTTCATTACTGCATTTCCTCTCTATTACTGTTATTTGTTCTTTCTCTTGTCGGAGTGTTATTATTTCTGCTCATTCTCGTTCTATTGCTCTCTTCCTCATAGGTATGTGGTGAATGTCACAGTATAACTCGAATGATCCCAGTGGGACTATACCGCTCTCTACAGTCTTTAGGAAGCCAAAGATGCTTGCTTCATTTCTAATTCACAGCTGTAGATTTTTATATTTTGATTTTCTTCCTTTGTCTTTGGTGGAAATTAAGTCTTACCTGAGAAATCCCTTTAAACCCATTTCTAAACTGAACTGTCAGTCAGACAAATTGGTGATCTAGAGTGTTTTAAGATCTTTGAGGAAGTGCATTTGACGTTAGTGTTTCATCTTAGAGTCTATAGGTCTTCAGCATGTGTGTATCGTTATGTATTTTGATGATTGATGATTACATACAGCATTTTATACCTTCATATATATCTTTAATCTGATTTAATTGCCTCTCTGAAGAATTGCCACACACTCACAGTCATCAGTCTGTCTTTCTTGTCTTCTGCCGTAGTCCTTCGTTATTCTTTTAATTAACTGCTCGCTCTAGATTAGCTGCATCATTTCAGCAACCAGCCGTTACATAAATCCAGCGCTTAGTAAGTCACGAACACGTAATGTCATGTGTTTGACCATATGTAGTGATTGTATGTTATTACCTCCTGGATTTTAACATTCACTAAAATACACAGGAACTCAGAAATAAATGAATGTCAAAACCAGACATGCTGTAGCCTGTTCAAACAAATAAATGTGTAATACTAAATCTGTGAAAAATTCATAACGTGAGGTCTTTTCTGTGCAAAACTGGAAGGTTAAATTTCCAAATGGTGTAACCTGGCAACAGAGTGCTTCTATCGGACTGAATTATGGGCCATTTGATTGTGTCTCATCAGCACACTCTTTTCTGCCCTGTTTTAATTCAGCATCTGCCATTTTACTATAATTTACTGAATCACTGCTATTGACCCATTTAGGACCTGGATAGGGGACTAAAGAAGGTTACTGCAAAAATATATGTTGTCAGTCACAGTTTGTAGTAATCAGATTCTGTATGGCTGGGATCGAATCCACAGATGTGTTTTTAAAAATATAATAATTTTAAAATAATGTTTGGTTTTGAGTGTAATTTTAAGATCAGTAATGATGACTGAAGTGACATTGTGATATATATTACATAGGGATGCATCTGTACCATGTTGGTTATCAAGTGTTTTTTATCATTTTGTTTTATTTAATTAGTATCACTTGAAATTGGAACTATAATACCGTCAATATTGGATATTTAATTGTTCATGCATATTTACACCTATTTTTTATTTATATTACTATTTACTGTCATCTAACAAAATTAATATTCTATGGAAGCCCGTTCTCGCCACTAAATAAAAAATAAAATAAGGTAATTGTGACTTTTTTTTTCAAATTAATTTTTTACTCAGAATTGCAAGATAGAAACTCACAAGTGTGAGCTAGGATGTCAGAATTGCAAGATATAAACTGCAAGATTCAGTTTTTTTTCTCGCAATTGTGAGTTTATACCTTGCAGTTCAGATTTAATTTCTTAGAATTGCATGTTTATATCTCACAATTCTGACTTTAAGACATGCAGCTGCAAAAATATATCACGCAATTTTGTAGGGATGCACGATATGAAAATTTCTAACCAATACCGATAGCCGATAATTAAGTCCTTCTTTTGGCCGATACCGATACCGATAACCAATACATTAATATTTTTATATGATCATTTTGTGCACACAGGAGAATACAAAATCTAAGATAAACTAATGAAATTTATATTATATATCTGGGTCTAACAATCATAGCAAACAGTCCTGACTCTTCAAAAATGTTTTTATTTTTTTGTGTAAGGCACCACAATTCTAAATAAAATAAAATGCTTTGACATTTTGTCAACCTGGAAAAAATGAAAAGTGCATCATGGAGTAAAGTCAGATGTCCAAATTAGAGGTCGACCGATATTGGTTTTTACCGATACCGATAGCTAGGCTGGACCACACTGGCCGATACCGATTAATTAACCGATAGTTTTTGAAAATAGATACTGAACGGCAACTAAAATACTGCTCTGCTAGTTTAAAAAAAGTAATAAACCATACTTTGTAAATTAATAAAAATATTAATTTTAATTATATATTGATCATTAAAGTTATTTCATAGTTCATTAATGTTAACAAAATAACACCCTAACAAGGAACAACACTTCTATTCTACAGCTTTCATCAATCTTAGTTGATGTTACAAATGGGCTCATTGTAAAGTGTTATTTCATATTAACAGTAGGGGTGGGAATCTTTACGTTTTAACAATATGTAAAATTGCAGTTTCTATGCTTTTTGTTTATATTTGGAATCTCTGTATGTTAGTACTGCCTTATTAAAATTAAGATTCAATTTAATTACGATTTTCAATAACAACTAAAAATAACCATGCATCACATTCTCAGTTTTCAATATTACTGCACATGGCTACATTTTCATATACATTTTATGCAATTTATTTTGAGCAAAATTTACTTTATTTTTTTATTATATAAGCAGGCTACTTTTAAACCAATTACTTATTTAAAATAAGTGTTCTTTAAGTATCCAAAAGTTAACAGACAATAGTTATTTTTTCCTTTCGTTTGATTATTACTGATGAGATCATTGACAGTGGCTGCTTTAACAGGCTGCATTCAAACGAATGCACAGATCTATTTCGATATATCAGATGCCCTGCTCTGAAAACATAACTGACTGTGTGTACATCAGTTTCGTATATAAAAGTATTCGAAATGGCAAGTGCATTTAACCGCATCTGCAATCGAGCTTTTTAGGACGAACAAACACAAATTGCAAGTGAAATCTGTCAGTGCGCGAGTTTTGTGCATCTAATATACTGCATTATAAACGGCAGAAATGAAGGCACATGTAAAGTAAAAAACTGCGGGTGGAAGCACGCACTGTCAAGCAATGCACACGAGTCTCACAGTGCAAATTCTGTGCAATGAAGCCAGCCGCGTTTCAGACGCTCACGCGTGCCATATGCGGGGAAAAACACAAGCTCATTGAAGAGAGGGTTGCGATGCAGCGCTGCGTTGCGCGGACAACTCGCAGGTATCTCTCACACACACACAGGATGCGTCGTGTAGTTCAAGCAGAAATCTAAAACAGTTTATTTAATCACCAAATGGGCAAATGTTTACTTCAAGAATGATCAAAAAGCGGCAGATTAGTTTAAACAACAGATCAAATGGAAAGAGAAAGTACGATCTATATTGTTGTAGTCATTTAAGAAAATGTGTTATCTGTTTTACATTTATGTTTAAATATTATTTGTTTGTGTTTTGTTTCAGTTTAATCTGTTAATTACGAAAGAAGTGTGTGTAATTTGTAAATGTCATAAAGGACGTGGTATGAATTGGACGGCAATACGCCGGGAGAATTGGGGTCAGACACAATTGTTGACCACTTCCACCTTTTTATTTGTGGAAAATCCCTTTTTAAACGAATTTCGTTTTGTATAATTTTTATCTTAATTTTGAATACATATTTTTGTTGATCAGTTATTAAAATCAAGTAAGAACAAGGAAAATTGCATTGTGAAATAAAGTGCGTAACAAGATGCAAACCTACCATGCTTCCGCAGCCTGAAGAAAAGGCTAAAACATAAATTATAGCTCTATACGAAGCATACAGACTTTATTAGAGCTACAGAAATACGAATTTATCACTTAAATGCACAATCTTCCAGCAGGGTCAAGCCTTTATAAACATTAACAACAATTTGGGACAGATATGTAATGTAAAACTGTGAATGGCGCGCTGTGGCGCAGCAGGATTCTGTAGGCTGAATGAACACGGTTTGCTTTCTCACATCAAGTCTTTAAATCTGCAATTTTGCTGGCTACAAATATGACCAACTGGATATAAATCAATGCAAATATATGGTAACAATCCTGACATTTAACATTGGTGTCTGACTTAACCTCTCATACTCTATGACAGCGGAGCAGAGCGTGAGCCGCTTCAGCAAAGAACGCAATCCGGAAAAACTATCGGCATGGATTTTTGCCGATAACCGATAGTTCAGCCAATCAACTATCGGTGCCGATTAATCGGCAAAACCGATACATCGGTCGACCTCTAGTCCAAATGTCTGTGGTAAAGCTTACATGTAGTCCATTCTTATTGATCATATTATGAATGTGTGCAGCAGCCAAATCGTACAAGGCGGGGAATAAAACATCAGAATCGAGATAAAAACATCTCAACTCTTCAGAATGCCGCAAGCGCAACTCAGGTCATGTGACATGAACCAACCAATCAGCTTCATCCTTTCCCTTAATAACACTGAAAGCACTGGCAAGGTGGAGAAACAGCTTATCAAAGCTGTACAGGAATAAACACCTTTAAATAAATTTGATAACAGAGCTACTGCAAGCGATTTTTAATGCTGAAAATCTATTTATTCTTTGCTGAAACTACCGCGTCTTTATGGAGAGCGCATGTCATGGTTGCTTAGCAACGGCAGACGCCACTGGAGCTCAAACTACAGAGCGGTTTGGCAAAGACTTTGGGTTTGGAAAGAAAGAGAAGGCGGCGCTTCAGCGTTTTCCACGCGTTTTTAGGCGCGACATGTGAGCGGCCCCTAAAACAGATTCACTGCGATGACGACCTCTGAAGTGAGATATAAGATTGTTAAAACTTAACGGCTTTTTATCTCCTCTCGGAATCCTTGCTAAACATGTGTTGCAAATAGCAGTAGCATTGTCCTCCTCTGTCACTGTGCAAAACTTCCAGACCGGCGAAGGCGATGATGATGACACAGATGATGACGTATTAACGCGACAAAGGCCGAGAGTCACTGCCGTTTACAGCTGCAGTCACTTGCACTCGGAAAGCAGATGAATCTCAGATAAACCAGACTGATTGATTGATTTACCAGCAAGAGTACTTTATCGGATCGGGTTTCATTTATTTATCGGAGCAATAAAAATGACGTCATTTTTACCCATATCGGTCGATAATTTATCTGTCCGATAAATATCGTGCATCCCTACAATTTTGAGATTTCTCAGAATTGAGAGTTCATAAACTAGCAAATAGACAGAATTATAAGATGTAAACCCACAATTGCGAGTTAAGTCAGAATTGCAATTCTGACTTTAAATAAACTTGCAATTCTAACTTTTCTCAAAAAAACAATTTTATATCTTACTGTTCAGTCTTTATTTCTCAGAATTGTGTTTATATCTCACAATTTTGAGTTTATAACAAGCAGCTGAGTTTATATCACGCAATTCTTGATTGCAAGCTCATATATAAACTTGCAAAAAGTCAGAATTGTGAGATATAAACTCACAATTGTAAGTTAAGTCAAAAATGCAATTCTGACTTTTCTTGCGATTGCAATTTTGTGTCTTGCAGTTCAGACTTTATTTCTTAGAATTGCATGTTTATGTCTTACAATTCTAACTTTATAACACAATTGCGAATTTGTATCGCACAATTCTGCCTTTATTTTTTCAGAAATGCTAATTTACTGTCATCTTACTCTTTTTTTTTTTTTTTCTTGCAGTTTAGAATTTATTTCTCAGAATTGCGTGTTTATATCTCACATTTCCGACTTTATAACACACGGTTGCGAGTTTATATCATGCAATACTGACTTGATTTCTCACAATTGCGAGTTCATGTACTGTATAAAGTTGCAGAAAGTCAGAACTGTGAGATGTAAACTCACAATTGTGAGTTATAAAGTCAGAATTGCAGATACAAACTCACAATTGTCAGTTTTAAAGTCAGATTTGCAATTCAGACTTTAAATAAACTTGCATTTCTGACTTTTTTCTTGCAACTGCAAATTTATATCTCGCAGTTTAGATTTTATTTTTCAGAATGTTTATTTCACAATTCCAACTTTACTACACATAGTTGCTAGTTTATATCACGCAATTCTGACTTTATTTCTTAGAATTGCAAGTTCATGAACTCACAAGAAAAAGCTTGAATTGTGAGATGTAAACACAATTTTGAATCACAAAGTCAGAATTTAAATAAACTCACATTTCTGACTTTTTTTCTCCCAATTCAGAATTTATATCTCGCAGTTCAGACTTTATTTCTCATAATTTTTTTTTATTCAGTGGCAGAAATGGGCTTCCATAACATACTGCACATTTTAATAATGCTTAGTTTAATGCTTTAGTTTTTAGTATTATGGTATTTAAAATGTAGTAAAGTGGTATATATAAATCATTAGCCATCATGTTGAAATTATCAGGTAGATTTTTAACATTGGTGCAGTCATACTATAAAATGTTTTGAAATAAAAATATTAGTTATACTGTTTGAGTTACTATTTTTCAATAAAACAGGGGGAGAATTATTCCTTGTTGGAAGAAAGCAAGTGTTCTTCGATGAAAAGAAGTGATTACAGCAGTATTTTTGGCATACAGTTCACACCAAGCCAGCATAATGAAAAATATTCACCTTGGTGTTATACCTTTAAATGTCTTGGCATTTGAACTGTGATGTTCTTTAAAAAGCTATTCACCATTGAAACAGTTCCTCAGTTGTAGTGATAACTATGTCTGCAAAAACCTGCAACAGAGAAAATTTGTCATAACTACTGCTGAAGGTGATTCATATCACAGGGCTTTTTCAAACATTGTGTCTGACACTGGGGAAATTACACCTCTTTCATCATCATGTTAAGAACTCTTCACAGCTGAGAAGGTGGGCTGATGTGACTTAACATAATTTGAATAATGCCATTCATAGAAATACTCAGATCGATGAATTATTAATGAGGTCTGGAACAACAGAATATCCAAACACTGTCTCATTTTTTCTCTCTCTCTTCTATCTTTTTCTCTGTCTCTTTTTTTGTCATTCTTTCTGTTTTTGTGTCTACTGGGAATGTTTGTGATTCTCAGTATCGATATTGCTTCTTTTATTCATATGAATTTAAAGCCTTTGATACAGAAGAACTGTAAATAATCTGGACACGTAAGCCTTATTTAGTCTCTCTTTCTTTTCGGATGAAGTATTGAGATTAGTTGGTGTTCAGGAAAGTTTTAGATTGAAGTTTTTAAAAGACTAAATCAATAATTTAGCTGTGTAAAAGAGATTTGCTGGGTTGCATTTTGCATGTGATCTGTGTTGTTAATAATTCATGCCGTCATGAAGGGTACAATCTGTTAAAGTAAATACAAGATACGGCTGTACTAGTTTGATCGAAGAAGTCAAATTTTGCTTGTAGGAACATCAGTGTATTTCTGGCTCGGGAGCAGCAGGGGTGAAACCATCACAGCTTTCACACTGATCCCAAAATCCACAGCAATGTGGAGGTTAAATATCCATATCAGAGGGGAAACGCAATCAAAATATTTGTCCCGTTCTGTTACTCTGACCAGCCGCATTTCACAAACACCATGAAATATCACTCTCGGCTGGACTCTAAAAAATTCCCAGTGATGCACATTTCTCAACTTATGACAGTGTGTTTAGGCAGGAGTGGATTTAGTGATTTTAGGGGCCCTAGGCAAGGACAGAAGTGGGTCTGTCCTTCTCAAATCAATTTATTTACCTGGTCTTTCTCTCTTCATTGTACAGCTTGCACAGAAGTGTTCTTGTTCTCTGTTGTTAATTTTGTTGGAGACAGTGAACAGTTCTATTAGGGTGGTTGGTACAGGCCTGATTGTCTTCAGGGGTCCCTAGGCAGCTGTCTACCTTTGTCTGCTGTTAAATCTGCCCTTGTGTTTAGGATCTTGAAGAAAAATCTATTATCTTGTAGAACTATGCTATGCCTAGAGCTATACTATGCTTAGTAAGACTAAACACACTTGGAAAAGCTCTGAATGTAGATTTGGATGCATGATATACTGGTACCATATTGGTTATTGGCCATTATTAGATTTTCAAAACCTTTAGTGGTGTTGATCAGGGCTGTCACTAACAATATTTTTGTTATTGTTATAAGCCAGGATTAGCCCATAGTTCAATTAGGACATTAAAGTCATTTTTATAAACATGCCTTAAAAAAACTGTTGTGCATCTTGAGCAGTGTTAAGCATGTTACTTTAAAAAAGTAATTAGTTATAGTTACTAGTTACTTCTAACAAATAGTAACTGGGTTTGTAACTGAGTTGCATCATTATACATGTAACTAATTACATTAATATCTTGGATGCCCCCCAATATTAAATATGCTAAATTAATAAAACATTGTACACTAATCTACTACTTTAATGTTGCTGTGGGACAATATGAGAGACACCTTCCAGGGGCTAAATATCACGTTATTGGGTCACTTCAATCCGCGAACATGAAAAACATCCCATGGCAACAATGTTAAACCCTCCGGGGTCTCATTTTTTCTTGATGACCACAAAAATAACTAAAAATACTCAGTTAGAAACTGCAAAGGGTCTACTTTTATTTGTGTATAGTCATAATAACAATAATTACAATAATTGTAAATTAAATAAAATAAACAGAGTGCGCTCTCAGCCCTCTAGGTCTCTGTCACCTCTATTCGCAGACACGTGAATAAAACAACCTGAATGCCCACGAATACGTGCCTCACAAACATAAGAAATATATGAATAGAAATAGAATGTCTACATCAAAAACAAATATTACTTTAGGGCTGCAGGATTATGGCAAAAATCATAATTGTCGATTATTCCCTTGAATTTGTAATTGCGATTATTAATTACGATTATCACAATTAACATTGATCAATGTTTTAAATAGCTTTATGCTATTGTTTGAAGCAACTGCATGCCATAATTTTATATATTAAAAAAAAACAAGCTGAAAAAACTTTTCCTGAAATACTTTTATTGCTTTTCTCGATGCCACAAATGTCAATGATACATTGGTTTGGTTTCTTTAAATAAAAATATGCAATATGCATAGGGATATGCCGATATCAATTTCCATGTTGGGATTAATTGATAACGCTTTTGTCACGGTATACTATATTAGCATGATATTGAAATTTATTTGCAAAAAAGTGGTGTCATAATACAGTATAACAGGTTTAATAACTATTTTATTGTAACAAAAATAGCTGAACATTTAAATACAATAAACCAATACAATTAAAAAATGTACACAGATTAAAGTGCAAAAGAATTATAAAGACCAATAGTTATCACTTTACAATAAGATCTCTTAGTTAATGCATTAATATTCACAATGAGCAATAGCTATATTTGCTAAATAAGTTATTCTTTGTTTAAAAAATACAACTCTTAGATTTTGTTAGCTCATTAAATAGCACAGTTGCAACTTTTGATTTTAACAATTTGTTATTAAATATTGGAATTACGATTAATGAATGTTTAGAAGAATTTTTAATTGGCAGTTTATATTATGTGTATAGCCTATTAAGTCTAAATATTTAAGTATTTGGCACTGTGTTGAACACCATAGCAAATACACAACACTTTTCAGAAACTGAACGCTGTTTTGTTTAAAGGGTTTCCGCGGTAAAGCCTGTTTTATGTTTAGCGCCATCTGCTGTCAGAGAATAAAAGCGCTCTTTCATGCAGAGCATCTCTCACGTGCTCCGCCATACGCATATACGCAGCATACAGCAGTGTTGTGCATTGTGACCAGGGATGGAAATTAGCACCAGCCAAATGTGGGTGATTTTGTGTTGTGGCGGGTAAACTCGCTTCACCCACCGGCCACCGTGGCGGGTAAATAAAAATAACATACTTCAACCGGACGGCGTGAGGCGGTAATGCACCTTAACGTTGGTTGCGAACTGCTGTTAAAATACACGAAGAAGAAGAAGAAGAAGAAGAAGAAGAAGAAGAAGACGCGGACACTTTTAGCGGAGGCACACCTTCAAAAAAAAAAAGTGGCGATACATCACAGGCGTTAAGAGGTCTGTTAAAATATCTTTACAATCTGCTTTTGAAGAAATATATTGTATTTCGTGCTACAGCGCACATTCTGTCAGATGCAATTCATGGCGCGTCTTTCTCAATATACTGTACAACGCGGCATTCATTCACATCAGATGATAACTCGGCGGCAGAGTTCCACTCACACAGGGGCGTAATTTCCACTGGGGACACGCTTTTCAAAATCCCGTTGGTGTCCACCCAAATGGTTTAGTTAAGTAATCTCTGGTATTTTAGAATGCACGCTCAACGCTGCAGAGAGTTTCGCGCTATAGTAAAAACGAAACCAAAAGTAAAATGCGCAGGCGCATTCAAAAGCAACTTTAATACCCTGCGTTTAGAGAGCGACTCCCCAATGCGCGCAAATTAGGCTACATAAAATATCTAGGCTGTTATAGTATGTGGGCTATAAGTTGTGTAGTTGTGAAGATAGCGCTGTATCATGATAGAAAAATTCTGTGAAAATGTCAGTATTTTATTGAGACTTGAGATTAAATAAACTGCTCAAGTATAGTAGATCTTGTAGTATTAATTTTCACATGCAGCTACACATTGTCGGTTAAAAACATAAAGTGGCTGGTAAAAACATTTAGTGGCTGGCAGATTTTGAAATCCACCAGCCACACTGGCCGGTGGACAAAAAAATTAATTTCCATCCCTTATTGTGACCAGTTGATGGGAAAAGTTATCTTAAAATGCATTCATAATTCTAAATAATTTGTTATAATTAGGGATGTAACGGTATCAAAACTTCACGGTACGGTAATACCTCGATATGAATGTCACGGTACGGTATTTATTGAATCATTTACAGGAAAAATAAAACTAATGAAGAGACTCGAAAAAAGTGCCAGAAGTGCTTATTAAACAGTTTACATGAACACTGAACATATCAATGGCATACAAATTAGCCATCTATCACTTTGAAACAGGAACTTCAATTTTAATAACAAAAAATTATTAAACCATGTAAAAAAAAAAATTAAAGTTTCAATTTAGTATTCTTGAAAACTCAGAAAAAATAAAAATAGCAGCCTACTTATTGCAGCTGGCCCATGTGCTGAATGAGTATTTGAGAACAATCACCTCATTCACACACACACACACACACTCACTTATTCAGACAGAGACAGGTTTTTTTTAAGGAAAATTAGCATATTAACATTATCTGGTAAAAGCTGGGATCTCTGGGCATTTACAATGTCCCCTGCAACAGAAAAAACCCTCTCACTTGGGACCAGAGTATGTGAGCGGAGTGGAGCGGCAACAATTTCCGCTCCAGCTTCCAAGCTAATAACATCAGCATTAAAAGAGTATAATTGCTGCTTTATGCAGTGCAAAGTTTGTAATGAAAATAAAAATACATTTTCGTCAGTTATTTTACTTATGGATCGCTGCATTTCTTACAGATTTCTGCTCATTCGAAATCGGATACCATTACATTTGTTTTAATGCATTAACAGAGTGATTGCGTGTGAATAAGTGCTGTACCTGTTTAAATGATGCTTTCACCTGAAAATATTATTGTAAATTTTTACATATTATTATTATTTTCTATTTTTATTTTTGGTCTATTTATGCTTACATATGTGTATTTTTTTCTCATTCTCTTATTTTTATTGTCTGTGCGTCTCTGTGTACTGGAAGCTAATAACACTGAAACAAATTCCTTGTATGCGCAAGCATACTTGGCAATAAAGCTCTTTCTGATTCTGATTCTGATTAAGTATCTAGAAAGAACAAACTTGTGAACTATAATTTACCGCTCATATGATGTCCATTGCCGTCATCATAGCCTTCACATTATTTCTGATTTGAGTGATCCATCTCTATCAAGCGAAATATGTTTAGCATGTGAATTCCTGCTTAATATACAGTTACTCTCTGATCTGTAACGACAACAGACCGCAAAGGATGATGGCCACGCCTGGGCTGATGGGAATTGTAGTTCCCGCTACCTCCCGTTCGCTCCATTCGCCTGAGCAAAATTTTCTCAGAAGACCTATCGTTTTATCGAGTCATGTGACCACGGTAGTATCGAAAAAAATTTGCTGTTGCGGTACGACGGTATTTACAATACCGTTACATCCCTAGTTATAATTATTCTTAGTATTTTGATTTGCCCATGATAACAATATCGATTCACCTCTCACAACGTGACATGCTCTAAAAACACCTCTTAAGCAAAATAATGAATGTTTTTTTGTAATCACGGGTTTGAACGATTACATAATCGTGGCATCCGTAATCATGATCACGCCTAGAAACTCGATTAATTGTGCAGTCCTATAATAACTGATAAAGTAATCCATATGATACCAACGCGAGCTCCAGTTTTTCCCGTCTAAACTCATCCCTAATTTAATCACACCCACAAACAGCGCCTCCGCTTTTCAAAATTTAAACATCAACATGAGACACGCAGACATGTAGGTAAGCAAGATTAACGTACAAAGGTGGGAATAAGCCAGAATTTACCTCAGAAGAAAAAAGCAACGTAACAACGCATTTTCATGTCAGTAACAGCGTTGTAACAGTCATTTGTTTAAATACTTGTTACTGAAAAAAGTAATGCCGTTATTTTAAGATTAGTCAGTGCAAGTTTCTATTAGTTTTAACAACCCGGAATTACATTTTAGTCTGGGACTAGGTTTAAGCCTTGTTTATGGAAGCGGGGAATAATGTGTCATAAACAATAGAGCTAATGTACACATTATAACAAATGACTGAAGAGGGCTCCAACAGCCTGACAAATGTTTTTACACTTTGCTGTGCGATCTAATCTTTGTTTAATATTGACTAAACATTTAATTCAAATGTCCGCGTTGCCATTTCTTTATAACAAAAAATGCCACAGCCACTGTAATTTCACTGTAAATGTGAGAGTTTAAAGTTTTTGAAAATTTTTGAACATACATTGATTACATTCCTCAATGGTTGTGTAAAACAACACATTTTTACATTGTTGAAAACAGCTCTTTTCACAGTGACCTGTTTCGGTGCATGTCTCTTTAAATGATAATGAGCTACTGCTCACTCCACACCCCTCTTCCGTTTCTTGTGTATTCGGTGGCACATTACCATCAAAAACAAAACTAATCCACTGCATCCTCAGTGTCTCTGATCTCAGGGGAAAATGAAGACTATTATATTCACTTTTATACCACAAAATTAACTACAAAACACCTGCATTGCTTACGAGACACTGTTGTCACTAAAGCTGTGCAAGCATGAAGGAAATGGCCATCAATGTAAAACTGGCTGAGGGCGGAAATATGCTAATATAGGACAGTCCATCAGTGGTTGTGGGCGGGGCCTGACTAGTATGATGTCATACTGCTCAAAAAATTCAAAATGACTTGATATTTGAGACTGTTTAGGTTTTTTGGGATTAAAAAAATTGCAGGGTGGTTGTGTCCACACACTGCTTTTATATGCAAACACCATGTAAAAGTGAATTTTGCATCCAATGTGCCTTTTAAGAAACACAAGATGGAAATAGACTTATGTTTGAGTCTTATGCACCTATATGTAGTTTACGTAGGGTGCTTAGCCCTTCACTCTCATGTAATGGGGGGTAAGCAGTCTCTTCACTACCCCAGTATCCTCTGAGATAACACTACCAATTAGTCTGCGGTTTCCTGACATTCAGCCTTCAAAGCTGAGAGGCAGGAGCTTTTATTCCTAAACATCAAAGACTATTATTCTTTCTTTTCTCTCTTCAAATCAACATCTAGCCCCAGGATCTAGCACCATCCCCCGCTGCACCCCTCCCTTATGCTACGAGGAACAGGGCTTTGACTCCGATCAGAACACAAGCAGCAATGGAAGCCTAAGAAAACAAGAGGAGCTGTTGCTCATACAGCCGAGATGTCAAATTGTTTATTGTCTTTCCTTTAACTCTCCCTCCCTCTTCATTCTCCCAGCCCTAGTCAATCTCACTGTCTTTACTGAAGCTGATTATTGTGAAATAGCTGCAGAAGTGTGCATATCTTAAAAAAAGCACCACAGCTCTCTCTCTTTCTCTCTTTCTGGGTGGAGGATATACAGCAGTATGGAAGCTGTGCACTATGAGATTTAAAAATGTATGACCCACGTGCACATTTGTGAAAAATATTTTAAATATAAGAGCTTCTCTTGCAATTGAGATGGAGAATAGTGTGTATGAAAGAGAGAGAAATGTGTAATAAAATAGGCAAGGAGAACTCTTTACTCTTCACAGAAAGCAATATTTCTTTCACGTTATTGATTATATGCACACGACACATCATAAGAGCCTTTAAATTCCTCCTTCTGAAATAATCTTGCATTCTGTACTTATCACTTGCTTCTCCCTTTTGAATATTTCTGTTATATACACTACCAGTCAGAAGTTTTTGGACAGTAAGATTTTTTATGTTTTTTAAAGAAGTCTCTTCTACTCACCAAGCCTGCATTTATTTGATCCAAAGCACAGCAAAAAAATAAATAAAAAAATAAATGAAAATTGTGAAATATTTTTACTATTTAAAATAACTTTTATTATATTTTAAAATGTAATTTATTCCTGTGATCAAAGCTACATTTTCAACATCATTACTTCAGTCTTCAGTATCACATGATCTTTCAGAAATCATTCTAATATGCTGATTTGCTGCTCAAGAAACATTATTATTATTATTGTATTATCATTATCAACATTTAAAACAGTATATTTTATATTTTTTAAAGATTCTTTGATGAAAAGAAGAATCCAAAGATCAGCATTATCTGATCTGAGCTCATCTGAAATAAAAAGCTTTTAAAACATAACATTATACACTATACCGTTCAAAAGCTTAAAGTCTATAATATGTATTTGGCAAGGACGCTTTAAATTAATCAAAAGTGATTTGATCAGAAGACATTTATAAAGTTACAAAAGATTCCTATTTCAGAAAAATGCTGTTCTTCTGAACTTTCTATTCATCAGAAAAAAATCTACTTAGCTGTTTTCAACATAATAATAATAATAATACATGTTTTTTTTTTTTTTGAGCAGCAAATCAGAATATTAGAATGATTTCTGAAGAATTATGTGACTGGAGTAATGATGCTAAAATTCAGCTTTGAAGTCACCGGAATAAATTAAAAATAGAAATAAAAATAGAAAACTGTTATTTTATATAGTAAAAATATTTCAAAATTGTAGTTTTTGCTGTACTTTGGATCACATAAATGCAGGCTTGGTGAGAAGAAGAGACTTCTTTAAAAAACAATAAAAATCTTACTGTTCAAAAACTTTTGACTGGTAGTGTATTTCTGCTATATTGCATACTTTAAAAAAATATATAATAGCGTTAATAATAATAATTGATTTGTTTTTAAATATTCATGTTTCATATCCTATATTCTTTTTATTATTTTATTTTATTATTTTTTGTGACTGTCGTGGTTACGTCTGGATGTTCCTTGTCTTGTATTGTACAGTTTGCAAACAACTGCTAATAATTGAAATAATTTCTGTCAGCTAAATAAAAGTAGATCTGTAATTTTGCACCATAATATGGTAATATAAATCGAAACCACTCCAGATTTGGCCCAGCAACAAAGCCTGCACATTTTCTCCCAGAGTTTCTGTTTGATCTAAGGCTGAATTGGATTGCATTTGTTTAAGGCTCGCGTGGATTATTAAAGCATTGTACAGACAGAATTAGAGATGTTACAGGCTTTGTGCTGTAGCTGGGCTACAAGATGATGTCGATACACCGTCCTTCATCGCTTTGCTTCAAAACCTCATCTCACAGCATTTTAAGCTGAGCTGGCAGGCTTATCAAAGACCGGCTACGGGGTTGGTACAGTAGGGAGGGGAAGTCAATAGATCAACAGCTTAACTCTTCTTGGAGTTACACTGAACTCTGTTTCCTGTTTGGCTGCTGGGATTTTTGGAAGTTTATTCCAGACGCTTGATAGAGTGCAGGCTCATATGCTGATACACTGATCACAAGGCTGATACTGTCACACCAAGCAGATGTTGACTGTGACTGCCTGTGTAAACCTCTCTAAACTCTGATGCTCCGCAGACCTAGGGGACCGACTGATGAGATTGAACATGATTACCGAAAGACCAAACCTGCATATTGCCACCAGTCTGAAGGTCAACTATTGATAATCTCTCTCGCAACCTTTCAGATGTGCATCATCAATGTCACACACAGAATGGTGACCTATGACATGAGGTGAAAGGGCCTATAGGGCAATCGTTCAGCTTTGGCATCCATAATGCATAAAACTGTCACGCAAATGCAGAAAATGCACAAACACCAGTTATTTTTTATAGAGGTAGGTTGGATTTGATGCATTAACAGACAAATGAATACATAAATGGACTGATTATGAATATTTTACTTGTTTATTTAGAAATATAATATAAAATATAATAATAATAATAAAATATTACACTACCAGTCAAATGTTTAATATTTTTACAATATTTAAAATAACTATCTTTTTCAAAATATATTTTAAAACTTAATTTATTCCTGTGATTTTAAAGCTGAAATTTCAACATCATTACTTTAGTCACATTATCCTTCAGAAATCATTCTAATATTCTGATTTGCTGCTCAAAAAACATTTTATTATTATTATTATTATGTTGAAAGCAGTTGAATAGATTTTTTCAGGTTTCTTTGATGAATAGAAAGTTCAGATGAACAGCATTTATCTGTAGAAACATTATACATGTATTTTTCATCACTTCTGATCAATTTAAAGCATCCTTGTTAGGTAAAAGTATTAACTTCTTGAATTTCTTTATATAAAAAAGGGATATTTCTATTCATCAAAGAATCCTGATGTTAAATGTTGATAATAATAATAATAAAATGTTTCTTGAACAGCAAATCAGCATATTTGAATTATTTCTAAAGGATCATTACTCAAATAAAATTTGAGTAATGATGCTGAAAATGTAGCTTTGATCACAGGAATAAATTACATTTTAAAATATATTCAAATAGAAAATGATTGCTTTCAATAGTAAAAATATTTCTGTTTGCTGTTTGTGATGTCTTTTGGATCAAATAAATACAGGTTTGGTGAGCAAAAGGGAATTCTTAAAAAACATTACAAATCTTACAGTTCAAAAACTTTTGACTGGTAGTATATATTAATAAAATTCACATTTCAAAAGCATCTCGTTTTGAACATTATCTCACTATCTATTCAACATTTAGCATTCCAGTCTTGAAGCCAATAACCCCTTTATAAGCCACAAAGGGCAAAATCTCCCGTACTATATGTTCTGATTAAATCTGATGACAAACTACTCTAAGTCATATTGAAGACTAGTGAATGTTTGACATTTTTGGCTAAGGTCAAGCTTTGCTCTTTCTCTCTTATAACACAGAGATTCTTTCTTGTTAGGCAAATTTTTCTGTGCCCAGGTTTCTACCCGCTAATGGTGGGGGTCACCCAAAGAACATCATGTTGTACTCTGTGTGAATACAAATGCGCTTCTATTGTGCTCTTAAAGGGGCAGGGCACTTATTCTCTGGCAGAGGGGCTAATTAAAGGAATGGCCATTAACCTAGAGCAGCACTGAAATTTGATTAGAGAAACACACACATACACTCAAAAGAACCTATGCACTGTTTTTCCCTTATTCGTGTCCATTGTTCAGCTGAATTGTGATGCAAAGCCTGAGACTGTTTACGTGTGTGTATGTATGAGCGGTGAGAGTAGTCTATGAAGACAGATGACGTGATTGTGGTATCGCTGCTCTTTTGTATGATCTCTCCAGGGCATTTACAGCCCTTCATAGCCTGTCTAAGCCTGTTTATTAAACCAATAATATACACAGTAAATCATAATCATGTATGAATTCAAGTGTATATGTTAGCTATAACGCAGGTGCTCATGATACATATCATATGTGAACGGATTACACACGCCGGTTTATTTGAGCAGTATCATGCAATTAGGGCTGGGCGATATGGCCTAAAAATAAAATCCCCGATTTTTTCACAAAAAAATCCGATTTACGATTTAAAATCGATCCCCCCCCCCCCCCCCCCTACTACATTTAGCATGTAAAGAAACCCCAGCTTTTCCACAATATATTTGGGCATTGGGCACCATATATTTTGCAGTATACATTGCAACTGCATCAGTGATTGCTTTCCACCAGGCCCCATTCTTATCATACCAGACACAGTAAATGTTTGTAAGACAAATAAATATGAGATGGGAGGAAAATATATATTTCCACGCTTTTCTCTTGCACTTATATCGTATACAAAAATATACAATTTTGAACACAGAAATATTAAATGATTTAAAAAACTGAAACGATCTGCCAGCAGGTGGTGGTAAGACACTGATTTAATTACTGAATCATATTCATTTGATTCGTTCGAACGGATGGTTCATTCAAGAATAAAGCAAGTGACTCTTTATGAATGGGGAATTGAATCATTTCACTAGATTCGTTTAAAAACGCACGTTCATTCATAAACGAAACACCGCTGTGTTTGAGTGGAGATGCGCAGCGGCTCAGCTGTGACTTGTTTCAGACCACTTTTGACGACGAAATAGAGCAAAATCAGGCAATAGTGTTATAGTGAGACAATGTAAGTCACTTAATAATAACTTCTTGTTTATTTAACTGTTGTAATAAATCAATATATCGTTTACAAACTCCCTTAAAAATGATTAAAAGCTGTCACTCATCTTAGTTCGCAATCTCACAAAGCTCTATTATAATAATAACGAAGCTACTGCCCATTCAGTCTCTTATTTACACTCTCTACACTTGAGATACATTAGTCAACGTGCAAAACACATAGAAACCTTTGAAGCTCCACTCAGCGCAAACACAAATATGCTGGTCGGGTCAGTCGCACATGGTGCTCCTAAATATTTTTTCATAGTCGCACGTAGTAGTTTCTTTTTGCCCTTGAACGGCGGGTCGCACCATTGAGAAATTAGGTCGCACTCTAGAGCCCTGATATGCAAATAATTACTATTGTCTTCAATCATCTCTCTACTCTGTTTATGTGGTAAGTGAAATTGTATGTACTGTAATGTAACAGGCTAACTTGCTAGCAAGCAGCTAATCATGTCCCCTTAGTGACTCGCATTATTTTACCAGAACGCGTTATTTGTTTTCCGTTCTGAATACATATATATTTATAAAAAAATCGCGATACCTTGATTTAATAAAAAATTAATCGTCTTAAAACGTAAATTCGAATTAATCGAAAAAATCGAAAGAATCGCCCAGCCCTACATGTATTGTATTTTCCCATTCTCTTTTTGTGAACACATTAATTGTACTGTATTACTGAAGTGTCTTTATTAGGGTCCTATAGACGTTTTTCCTGAACACGGAAGTAAGTCCGACTCTTAAAGGAGAACTCCGGTGTGATTTTGACCTAAAGTGTATTGAATCATGATACCGAGTGTAAACGTACCTTGCATATCTCATCTCGTCTTGTCCACTGCTGTCCGAAATCTGGGGTCAGTTAGCCGATGCTCACAACAGCTTGTCAATGATATTCAATCGGGCATCGAAGGAGCCATGTAAATAAATCACTGTTTTACGCCATTTACGAGGCACAAAGTAGCTCCACACTTCATTGGTAGACTTCCAAGGGCCCTGACATTTAAAACGAGACATTGAGAACTTAGAAAAAGCACCGGTAGTTTATTTACAAGTAGATTTATACAGACCTTAACCGCAAGAAGTTTAGCGGCCGCCGCCATCTTAAATGTAGTCACGATAAGTCGAGTGTCGATCACCAAGGAATTTATCAGCTTATCAACGTACCAGGTTGTAGTTTCCTTGGTGCTCGACACTCGACTTATCGTGACTACATTTAAGATGGCGGCGGCCGCTAAACTTCTTGCGGTTACTGTCTGTATAAATCTACTTGTAAATAAACTACCGGTGCTTTTTCTAAGTTCTCAATGTCTCGTTTTAAATGTCAGGGCCCTTGGAAGTCTACCAATGAAGTCTGGAGCTACTTTGTGCCTCGTAAATGGCGTAAAACAGTGATTTATTTACATGGCTCCTTCGATGCCCGATTGAATATCATTGACAAGCTGTTGTGAGCATCGGCTAACTGACCCCAGATTTCGGACAGCAGTGGACAAGACGAGATGAGATATGCAAGGTACGTTTACACTCGGTATCATGATTCAATACACTTTAGGTCAAAATCACACCGGAGTTCTCCTTTAACTGAAAGAATGCTTTGCATTTCCGGTCTGCATTGTTTCTAGTCAAATTAGGGTATATTCCGAGCTAATAAACTAATGTTAAACCTATTAAAATGTTTTTAAAAAGCACATGGCTCCATAGCGCCATCACTTGGCAATGTCGCAATGAGCGTCATTTGTCAGTGCCTCACTTTAATGAGTGTGTAGATGACACGAAGCAGCGGACGTTAGCTACATTAAAAACAGATGGACGCTATTTGAATGGGTTCCTATGGAAACCGGAACAGAAAAGCATTCAATCTGACGTTAGAATTCGTGATGGCGGCGCTCATCGTTTACTCAGGAAAAAGGTCTATAGCACCAGCGAAATCCAGTCATACAAATGGAATTTACTGTATAACGCGGAATGTCGCGGAATTTGCACAATTTTGGATGAATAAATCAAAAGTAGGTCAGTACACTTAATCAAAACAGCATACAGTCTGGTGTCTGTGAATATTAAGACACAAAATACTATTTAAATGTAAATCCTGCATGATCTGCGTGTCTCTGTGTGAATGAATGCTGCTGACACGCGGTTTTATTTACTACACACATACTGATTCACACATGTGTTTTCAGCCTCTGCCGCCTGAATGTATAAGTACATGAACACATAAAATAATCTCTAGAACTGCTCTGAAAGTCACTTCATTAACATTTTACTGTTTTTTGTTAGTAAAACCAAAATATCATTTACAAACAGAAACTTAAAGGTCTTCACAGCAACCCGTCAAAATTTAAGTTCGGTTTAACTTGAAGAAAATAGACAGAAATATATTGCTTTATGTAATGTTAGAACTGCTGCTACTTACAAAACTATTGTTAAGACGTTATTTTTAAGAAATATTGAATATATTTACTAGAAAAATTTAAATACTAGGGGTGTAACGGTACACGTATTTGTTTCGAAAATTTCAGTACGGGTCTTTCAGTTTGGTATGCATGCAGGAGAAACAAAGTCTCATCTTTCAAATTATGTCAATTTTTTTTAAGAAAAATTCAGACAATATATGCCATTTTGCCACTATTTGATGTGACGAGACAGATCGCTGTATACTCAGTTTAAGCGGCATCTCTTCCATTTTACTGCTGCTTTTAACACAAAATAAACGTGAATGCACATCTCATGCCTCATCTAATCGCTCAATGAGTGATACAAACTCGCAAAGACATCAATAAAACACAAAAATGACAAAATGGCATGTAGCATTTAATTTACCTCAGCAAGTCATCACTGGCCACAGCTTGTTAGTTTGGTAGATAAAGTCTAGAGAAGAGAATTTTGCTAAATATTATTATACTATAAATATATATATTTTTTACTTTACCTGTTATTAATGATGTCTTAATTATTTAATGTATGTTTAAATTAAGTTTAAATAAGTTCTGACAGTCTGTGTAAGTGAATATATTTTAACAACAAATAGAAATTGTATCATTTAAAAACTGCATTATGTGCAATTTACATGTTTGCATACAATGTTTTGATTGTTGATTATTAAATAAAAAAAATAGGGCTCACTGTAGTTCAGAGCATAAGCTGAGCTGAGGTATATTTTTATTAGAAAATTATGATTATAATTATAAAAGTATAATTTAATTTATTTAACCCCTTAACTATCATCCGTCCCCTCTGGTTACTTCACCATTTTACAAATAAATCCTAATCTAATCATGACAAACTATATGTTGTCGTTATATATAGGCTCCTAAATAGATATTTTACAGTTTTTTTGTGTTACAAATTATGTAGGAAAAGTAATAGATTAATTTATAACAAGAGTGCACCTCAAAAATCTACTTCATAACAGGAGTTCTGACCTTTGTCACAAATAGACTTCCTCATTGCATTTTACCCCCATCACGCTTTAGAAATCATAAGAAATTATGTATCAGTTGAAAAACCTTTGAAAACCATTTTAAAATCAGATATTGCATTAACATAGAAAAGATATTACATATTACAAAATGTTTGAATACTGCATTTTCACGTCTATGTTCAAAAATGGGAGTGACAGTTAAGGGGTTAAATAAAGAGCAATTTGTTCAGTAAACCACTTTTTTTTAATAAAAAACAATTTGGTTTTTCCGAAACCATACCAAACTGTGCACACCGTTACACCCCTAGTAAATACACAACACAGTATTTCTGGAAAAAAAATAAAAAATAAAATAAATAACATCATTTTTTTTTTGTATATAAATTTAATTATTTAGAGATGCTTTTGATTTATTAAAATTTTATGAAATCATTAAAATGGAATCCAGAAAATTTGGTCAAAATAAAACTGTAAAACTATGAAAACCATAAATAAATTTTAAGAAAAGAAAATAAATCCTTAGAAATGTAGATTTTGTTAAGCTTTTTTAACAGCTAATTGCTGTTAGATTGTGTACGTTTTCATGATTTTAATTAATTAGACGTGCTTTTTGATTATTAAATGTAATTTAACCATTAAAACTAAGTATAGAAAATTTGTAAACGAAAAAAAAACGTAATCCAGAAAAAATCTATCACAAACAAACTGAATTTGGAAAAAAATAAATAAAAAGGATTTTATAGGGTCCTACTTTATTCTCTACAAGGGATAGTTCACCCAAAAATAAAAATTTTACTTGCCTTTATGTTCTTACAAACCTGTGTTGAACACAAAAAAGACATTTTGAAGAATGTGGGTAACCAAACAGTTTTTGATCCACATAGACTTCCACAGACTTCTTCAAAATCTCATACAGGTTTGGAACAACATGAGGTTGAATAAATGATGGCAGAATTTTCATCTCTGGGTGTATCCCTTTAATAGTTAATGTAAACTCATGTAAACCCCATGCTGTTATAAATAAATGCCATAAGATTGTGTGACAAGTGCAATTAGCACTAGGAATGGGAGTGCTCTAGGTGTGTGTATGGAAGGTTTCCAATCATAACGTTGTAGTTTATAAAGAACAATTAGCCTCTTTTCACTTAATTACAGGTGATTGATGCAAATAGAAAGAGGTAGAAAAAAGAGATAGGTCCACTAAACCTTGCAAGTGGAGAAAAGACAGAGGAAGGAGAAAAGACATTTCAATGCCTGACTATCACCATGACTACAAACCCATGTTCCCTGCAGTCTTTCTGCAGTCAGTCATTAAATAAATGTCATTTAGCTCATAGGGTATGTCATTCCAAGCCTTAATTTCATCTTGATGCAGTCATTCAAACATGATGATGCCAGAAAATGAACATATATTATAGTTGGTTTGCATTCATTGTATCATTACCTAGCGAGCTAATTAAGCATGATTGCAATTTCATTTTGGACAGAATATTATAGATACTTTGTTTATACAGTATTTGCACCAGCAAGCAAATGGTTTTTCATTTCTGCATTAGTGTTTTCATACTATAATAGGGAAATGCATATTCAGAAGCAAGCCTTCTCTTTTTTTGTTCCTGAATTAATCAGTTAAATGATTGATTCAATGATTAACTCTTTACAAAATCAACACACTACTATTGTAGTAATATATCCTTTTGTTTTTTCAGCATCATGAAAGACCATCAAATGTTAACCTATAGGAAAACACAAATGCTTAATCAGACAGGCATACTCGCAGACTGCTTCAACCTGCTTCCTTCTATCAGAGAGCTGCTTCCTACACAACACATAATACGATGAAATGTGTTTAATATTGTTTGTACACATCTCTAAGATGGCAAGGGGCCTTTCCACTGCGGCTGTATCCAGAAGAATTCACGGCTCAGCTTCTACTGACAGTAATATTAAGTGCGGCAGCTGTGGCAATATGGAATATAAATGAGCTTATTTTACACTGCAGAGTCGTAGAAAGCGACGCACAGACTTCTTACTCTGCAATAAATCATTCGTATTCAGACAGCTGTGTGCTCTTAGGGCATTGTTTAATACTATCTGCATTGGTGGAAGGAGAGTAAATTGGTTTACAATGCACAAAAAAATCTGCTGTAGCTGAACACGGCGATGTGATGGAGAGAGATGCAATACATTTGACTTATTAACAATAATGAACTTGAGAATTGGAAAACACGTGTGCTGACAGGGGACTTATGATAAAGAAAATACAGCGAAAAAGACTGAAGGAGAGAGAGAGGGAGTTAAAAGAAGAGGAAGATGGGGGGAGGCGAGTTAGAAAAAGAATGGAAAAAAGGGGGTGTAATGAAAGAGGGGAGAAATCCCAGGCAAGCAGTAAATGGTCAAGTGTGATTTTTCTGGAATGGCATTCTAGTCCCTTCTTGGTACCTCAATAAAATAACACTGAAATACAATCTACATGCCAGAGGTTCTTTGGGCTACAAGAGAGTAATTTCTTTAAGCAACAAGAAGGCAAAGGATGAAAAGTCAATTTTGGGGGGCTTTTCTTTCCTCCCTGAATACTGATGTTGTGTGTCTGTGTGTGTGTGTGTGTGTGTGTGTGTGTGTGTGTGTGTGTGTGTGTGTGTGTGTGTGTGTACCCAGATGTCCAGCTTGCACAGTTGTATACTTGTAGTTGTGTGTTTTTAGATTAAATGCATTGAACTAACAGTGATTTTTACAGCATTTACCTTTCTAGGTTAATGTTACTTAATAATATTGTACATTTAAAGGGTTAGTTCACCCCCCAAAAAAATCTGTCATTAATTACTTACCCTCATGTCATTCCAAACCTATAAGGCTTTGGTTCCTTTTCAGACCACAAATTACGATACTTTTGATGAAGTCCAAGAGCTTACTGACCCTGCATATACTCTTAAAAATAAAGGTGCTTCACGATGCCATAGAAGAACCTTTTTTGTCAAAACAAAAACATCTGAAGAACCTTTCTGTTTCACAAAAAGTTCTTTTTATTATATTATAAAAAGGTAAGAAAGAGATGGTTCTTTAAAGTACCTTTGACTGAATGGTTCTTTGTGAAACCAAAAATGGTTCTTGTATAGCATCGCTTGAAGATCCTTTTAAAGCACCTTTATTTTTAAGAGTGTAGACAGCCCAGAAAGGTAGTAAGAACATT
Source organism: Garra rufa (assembly GCF_049309525.1). Taxonomy (NCBI): domain Eukaryota; kingdom Metazoa; phylum Chordata; class Actinopteri; order Cypriniformes; family Cyprinidae; genus Garra; species Garra rufa. The sequence continues at coordinate 37,388,803 of NC_133363.1, read as the reverse complement.
GATACAATAGTCTAAATGACATCTGTGGTTCAACTGTAATGTTATGAAGATACAAGAATAGTTTTTTGTGCCCAAAAATAAAAAATAATGACTTTATTCAACAATTTCTTCTCTTCTGTGTCAGACGATGCACGTTCACAAGAGCTGGCATTCTGACGCAGAACCTTGTTTGCAAGCAGAGGGATGCACACGTGAAGTAAGGTGTTACGGGTTTAAAATGATGTGAGGGTGAGTAATTAAAGGCTTGGTTGACCCAAAAATAAAAATTCTGTCATTATTTACTCACACTCATGTCATTCCAAACCCCTAAGACCTTTGTTCTTTTTCAGAACACAAATTAACACGGACTATCTGAATTATGTTCTTACCACGTTTCTGTGCCTTGACCGTGGTAGGACCCTTGCTGTCTATGGAGGGTCAAACAGCTCTTGGATTTCATCAAAAATATCTTAATTTGTGTTCTGTAGAGTCTTACGACATGTGGGTGAGTACTGTAATTAATGACAGAATTTACATTTCTGAGTGAACTGTCCCTTTAATTAATGTTTGTTCATAACACATTCATGTTAATTTATACAACTTGAAATTTAATTTTTTTGTATATGTAGGAATTAACTTTATTAAAAAAAGCTGTAAAATTGTTCATTGTTCAAAAAAGGCATTATGTAGACACATTTAGCTCTTTTTTTTTTTGCTGCTTATTCAACCCACAAGATGAGCAGCATTTTACATTAATACATGATGCTAGCAGTGCCAAGGTCATGAGTTTGATTCTCAAAGACTGTGTATATGTGAGGAGAAGCTTGAATTGTCACGGTAGATAAAGGGAGATCAGGGTCCAAAATGCAGGGAAGTATTTTTAATTTAAACAAAACACAAAAGAACACAAACAAATCAAAACCAAAAGGCCAACACGGCACACACAACAGGAACTGAGCAGAGCAGGAACAATCAAACAGGAACACAATACCAGAGACAGACATGGAAGACAATGCAGACACGATGAAGAGTGGGAAATGAGAGTTCTTATAGTCCTTATCCTTAATAGTGAGCAGGTGTAAGTGATAATGACATCTAGACAGGTGATAACAATTAGCAGTGCAGGGAACAGCGACCTCATGTGGCTGAGGGAAGCCCCACAGCCCAGATCATGACATGAATGCATTGCAAAACTTATGACATGTTAAAGAGATAGTTCACCCAAAAATGAAAGTTCTCTAACCATTTATTCACTCTTGTGTCTTTCCAAACCTACATGACTGTGGAACATACAGGTTTTTGCGATTATATATTGTAATTGTTGTTTAAACAATATGCGATTTGACATTGTTGAGTATATCGCAAAAACCAAACAAAAACACCTTGAGAGTGCATGACTTCTGCGTGAGCACATTTCACATAAAAGCAACGATAGTAGGGGAAAATTCTGTGTGTGATTAACTGACAATGTGCACATTAAAGAACAGATGCAGGCAGATCATTTCCATAATGACCAGCGCAGTCTACCAAGAGCAGTGCAAATAACCGCCTGCTTTAAAACATGCTTTTTATGTTAAACAATGGCGCTAATACCAGCGATTTGATATCTGCAAACATTAGTAAATCACGTTGCTCGATTTATTTAAATACTCTCCTCATATAAATTTTGCGTCTGAAAAGAAAACTTCTATAAATGCACATTCAGCATGTTCAAGCGCAAAAATAACTGTCCACACTTTTTCAGTGTTTATCTTAACTGCATGTTTTTAGTAAATCCTGCAATATTTTTTTAACGCCAAAAAGCGGTTTGCCCTGGTGCAAGCTGTTAGTAAATCTGGCCCTTAAAGTTCACCCTTTACCTACGTGATTTAGTCTATTAAAATATATCTAGAATTTCCCCAAAAAAGGGGCAAATATGCTGTTGTATGTCTTTTAATATTATATCACCTGATACAGTTAATATCACACGAAGAGTGACATTTTTCTCCAAATATCCACACGACTGTAAACGTGATACTGATTTGAAGAACAGTTCAATAAACAATAAGTTAATATTAAGGGGAGACGCTGCAGGCAAAAACACAGTTATTTCATGCACCTGGCAAGTTTGAGATTTTAGGCTTTTTGGTTTTTCATAAAGTGTTTTTCCAGACTAGTGAAAAGAAAACACCCAAAAGACACTATTAAGTGTTTCTTTTATAGCACTTTACCTACTTGTGTCAATAGAGTTCAATTACAATACATCTTTTTAAAGGCTGTTTTCTCAAAATGTGATTTTTCTCCTACACTGAGCCATAAATCTCCACTTATGTAACACTTGTACACACCAAACTTTACATTGTCTATATCCTGAAGGTTTTTACAGAGGGAGTTGTTCATATATAATACGCTTGATTTTATACAACATTTATTGTAAAAAAAAAAATACATTGTTTTACAAAGTTTTTTTCTGAATTATGGAGTGATGAAATGAGGTACCCAAAATCCTCTCTGTAAAAACATATGACTCTAATATGTCAAAAAAATTAAACAAGAATTTTGAAACTGACTTCATCCAGTGTTTAGATTTACTAAACTGGAAATGTACACAAATTAGCGCATACTTCATTAAATAATGCTTCGTTTGCATATTTAAACCTAACATTTTAGAAAACTTGTAATACAAAAAAATGTTTGCAATTAGCAATGTAATCAAACAACTTGGTAAGTAAGGTCATAATTATTAGTTTTGTTTTTTTTACCCTATTCACCTGCAGTGTCTCGCCTTGACTTGACTTTTCAACAGCAAACATGCTGTGACTTGCCCCCACCTACTCGATTTTAGGTTTATATTTAAAGGGGGTGGTCTACCGGCTTTTTTGAAAGCTTGATTGTGTGTGTGGTGCACTAAAATGAGTTCATGCTTCGTTTAAAAAAAATATTATTTCTCACATATTTTACCTTTATTTTACACCGTTTTTTCTGTTCTTCTAAAAATGGCCTGCATACATATTAGATAGCCATATAAAGGTAGAAATGCCCATAGAAGGTAAAAATCTGTTTAAACCTATTGAAAAACTAAATTTCTGTTACTCCTGCAAACTAACCACTGCACAGAATATGAAGAATATCAAAAGCTTTGGGAGTCAGTTGTGCACAGCTCTACAATTATCATTATCTGCAACATTCCAGACAATATCAAGATATAATTTTTTGTCATTATCACACACCCCTAAAGAAGATATTTCGAAGAGTGTTGGTAACCGAACAGTTTCCATCATAGAGGTTTGGAACGACCTACGGGTAAGTGAATAATGACAGAGTTTTTCATTTTTTGGTGAATTATGCCTTTAAGAGATGGACGCTGATTAGTTCAATCTTTGTTTTGTCCAAATGAATGCCAAAACGAAGACTGCTTACTTCCCTTGCCAGTATGTCCTGTCTTTGTTTTGCTGTGCTAGATGGGCTGTCTTATCTGCTGTAGCTATTTAAACATGAACATCTGTGTGTACTCTCTCTCTCTCTCTGGTACATTTGCAGTTGTGTGGAAGGGACTTTGTCATCACTTAAAAAGTAGTATAGACAAAATGTTATCTGAACAGGACAATATTCAGCTAATTGAACTACACAGGACAAATGTTGCGTAATGAGGCTGAACAGATGCTATCATGTTATATCACTTAGTTCTGTTGGTCCTGATCTCAAACAAACAGTGAACACTACATTTAGTGTGGAGTATGTTCAGATTGTGTGGAAGATACTAGGAGTTAGGGAACATTATCCCAAATTCATCTCTGCTTGTTTACCAGCTGGTTTAGTGTGTCAAGGTCAAGCATTTCAAGTAAGCTTCATCTATTTTATTTTTATATTTGTAAGGCATGTAATTAAAAGTAATGAATAGTTTTAAAATAATAAGTCTCAGGTCTAGTCTTTTTATATCATAGATTAAAACATACTGTAAATACCACTGTAACACACAATAAAAAGAAAGGTGGAGAAAGAGAGAGAGAGAAAAAAAAATCACATATCTCAGAAGTGTGAGATTAAATTTGCACCATCAGACATGTGTGATATAGAAGTTGGCATAAAAGTAACTGTCTCCCTGAGGAGAGGGAGCCAATATCATTAAGATTTACACAGCAGGGTGCTGTAGCTCACCTCTCCTCTCCCTAAGAGCACACTGCTGTAAATAAGATCTGTTTAAAACAGAGAGAAAAAAATGCAGGAAAAACACATTTAGAGGAGACTGGAGAATGAATTCTGTAGTAGAAATGTGCTAATTTTTACAGAAGCTATGTTAAAGAACAGAGGTGACAAATTCCGTTTAGACGTAAGGGATTTCATTTCAAATCTGTCCTTTATAAAAGCCAAATTAGCTTTTCATGTTCATTTCATCAACAAAAAACACATTTTTTTCAAATGACAGTGAGTTTACTTTAACTATTAAAGGGATAGTCCACACAAAACCGAAATTGTCATTATTTACATATTGCTCCAAACCTGTATGTAGAGGTGTAAAATGTCTACGATAATATCGTAATTGTTGTTTAAACGATTTGCAATTTGACATTGAGTACATCTCAGAAACCAAACAAAAACACACCCAAGGAGTGCGTGCATAGACTATGAGATGTAGGTTAGACTACTGTGTGAGAGATTTTAGAGTTCATGCTTTTACTGCATGATTTAGTCTAATAAAATGCATTTAAAATGCAAGATAAGAGGGCAAAAGGGCCCCGTTTTTTAAATTTGCAGTTTACATACACCTTGCAGAATCTGCAAAATGTTAATTATTTTATTAAAATAAGAGGAATCATACAAAATGCATGTTATTGTTTATTTGGTGCTGACCTGAATAAGATATTTCACATAAAAGATGTTTACATATAATCCACAAGACAAAATATGTTCAAAAGTTAACATACACTTGATTCTTAATACTGTGTAACCTGAATGATCCACAGCTGTTTTTTTTTGTTTGTTGTTTTTTTTTAGTAATAGTGAAAGTTGTTTATGAGTGCCTTGTTTGTCCTGTAGAGTTACACTGCCTGTTGTTCTTCAGAAAAATCCTTCAGGTCCCACAAATTTTTAGGTTTTTCAGCATTTTTTGTGTATTTGAACCCTTTCCAACAATGACTGTATGATTTTGAGATCCAACATATCAAACTGACAACAACTGAGAGACTTATATGCAACTGTTACAGAAGGTTGGAACACTCACTGATGCTTCAAACAGAAAAGCTTATTTTGGTAAAATAATGAACATTTTGCAGATTCTGCACGGTGTGTGTAAACTTTTGACTTAAACTGAATCATCTGATATAGTCAATATTACGAGTGACGGTTTTCTCCAAATGTCAGCACAATTGCAAATGTGATATTGATTTAATGAACAGCATAATAAAAAAATAAGTTAAAATTAAGTGACATTTTAGACACAGCAGTTCATGTTTTTGCTGTATTTCGACAATGAAAGTAGTTCCAAACGAAGCCACAGCAGAACTGTTTTGCGTCTCTGAGCAACAACGGTGTTTCGTTACTGAATCAATGAGTCGTTTGAACGAATCGGTTGAATGAATGACTCAAATGATTTACTCATGCAGTGATTTGCCGCCACCTACTGGTAATTTTAGGTTTATATTTAAAGGGGGTGGTCTACCTACTTTTTTCGAAGGCTTGATTTTAAAAAAGCACATTATTTTTTTTTTTTACATATTTTACCTTTATTCTACACCATTTTTTGTTGTAACTTTGCAGATGTTGTTTATGCTCAAACAGCCACATTAAAACTAAAGTTAAAAAGGTAATCGTAAATCTGTGACCCCTTTAAAGTATTTTCCCATTTTTATTTTTATTTTACATTAAAACATAATTTATGCATTTGTAACTGCAGGTTATTCATGTCCTGCATTAAACAGTCTGTGTAAATGCATCTAAAAGCCACTTCAGATTCAGATTCTGTGCCTCATCTGTATTGCAAATACAAATTTTGTTGATATTGATTTCATATGATTGGTAACAGCCCTATAGTGTCTCACTGTTTGAATTTAAGAATTTGACACAGAAGATGATGCATTCATTTAATTAGGTTAGAAATGTTCGTAAAAGGTAAAAATTAATTTAAACTCATTGGAAAAGTGAATTTCTGTTACTAACCATTACAAAAAATATGAAGGACATTGGAAGTCATAGGTGTCCATGGCAGTCTTAAAAGTACCAGCACAATAACACACTCAGCAAAATATTGTCTAATTATCATTATCGATAAAATTCCAGAAAATATCAAGATATCATTTTTGTCATCATTGCACAGAAAGGAAGACGAGATTTTTGTCCATACGATGAAAGTCAATGGCTTCAAAACAACATTGGAACCCATCGACTTTCTGTGTTTGGGGAAAAAAAACAAAAACAATGTACTAGTTTAATGACAAAAGGTTTAAAATGATTAAAATTGTAATTTTTGGATGAACTATCCCTTTAACAATGTATATTATGTATAATATAATAAGAGAGAATTTGAAACTCAGTGTAGGCTAGTGATATTATTAAAAAATGAGATAATGGGAAAATACAAATATTGCCTTATGAGATTTGAATGAGAAGAATGAGATTTGGTTCAAAAACTTTATCCTGTATTGTATGATTCACAGAGGCAATACTAATTAAATCTTCATATAAGGGCAGATTTCTATGAAAGATCAATATAAAAATTGTTTAATCTCTCAAACAAAGGAAACCGTGAGTGCAGCTGGAAGCTATAACTCGTTGCAAAGAAATAAGACTGTTAATTTAGCCAGCAATAAAAACCAAAGGGCTTAGAGAAACGGATTTTTTCCAGGACATTAATCATGAAAATTTAATGGATATCAAATATTTAATACAGTGGAATGTACAACTTGTATTACTATGGCTCTCCTCAAATCGATCATGTCGGGAAAATCCATAATTAAAATTATGCTAGCGGGAGCAAATCATTAACATTCGGCTTTTCTCTTTCCTCTGGAAGAATGAAATGTACCAGCGCCTGCTGATGTATAGCCTATTACAGAAAAGGATAAATGATTACTCTCCTTATAAAAATGACTACTTAATTATATTGGAGTTATTGAAAGTGTGTAATATATCTTGAGATACTGAGTGCAACATTCGCTATAAAAAAAGTTAATTACGGTTGGGAGCTTGTAATAATGTTCTTACCTACCAAATTCAATTTTCTTCTACTAAAAAGAATAGCCACAGCATTTCTTTTTTAAATTTTATTTTAGTAAAAACCCTCTTGTTTGAGTTGTGCTGCTTGCTTTTGACATTTTAAACTTGTTAAGCCTCTTGTGCTTTATGCAAGAACATTTCTAAAAGTAATTAATTTGTCAAAATTTTAAAGGGCTGATAAATTAGAAACCTTTTGAAATTATCTGGCCTTCACTTAGTTTTAATATTGCATGTAACCACTTCATCTTTTTGTATGCGGTATGGTTTAGCCTCTTAGCAAATATCAAAAAGTGTGCTTCAGCATTTCGCTTGTTGTGTATATTTATTACAGGTGGGAAGGAGCACAAGAGCATGAAAGGAAAAGCAAGGTTCGGCTCCCCTGGGGAGTTTCTTCCGTTCTCTGCTCTTATGGCCTAACACAAGGGGCACCAGATGCTCCAGGTGCACATAAGAAAGTATATTAACAGCTGGCATGCTGATACCTGTGTACTGCACCAAGAACAAAGATTTATTTATTTATTGGTATAGATGTTTTGGAACGGAAGAACAGAAGAGACATTAATCAAAATGAAGATTGTGGCATGGGTGTTTTAGCTACTTGAACATATCAGTCAAGCCCTTAATGAAGATGTTCACTTCCAGAACAAAAATTTACAGATAAATTACTCACCCCCTTGTCATCCAAGATGTTCATTTCTTTCTTCAGTCATAAAGAAAATATGTTTTTTGAGGGAAACATTTCAGGATTTCTCTCCATTTAGTGGACTCCTATGGTGCCTGTGAGTTTGAACTTCCAAAATACAGCTTAAATGCAGCTTCAAAGGGCTCTAAACAATCCCAGTTTAGGAAGAAGGGTCTTATCTAGTGAAATGATAGGTTATTTTCTACTTTTTAACCCCAAATGCTCGTCTTGTCTAGCTCTGCGTGAACTCTGTGTATTCCGGTTCAAGACAGTTAGGGTATGTCGAAAAACTCGCATCTCATTTTCTCCATACACAGAGCACATGCAGAGCAAGACAAGATGAACATTTGAGGTTAAAAAGTATATAAATTCGCTAGATAAGACTCTTGTTCCTCGGCTGGGATTGTTTAGAGCCCTTTGAAGCTGAATTTGCAACTGAATTTGAAACTGCATTTTGGAATTTTAAACAAGTGGGCACCATAGAAGTTCACTATATGGAGAGAAATCCTGAAATATTTTCCTCAAAAAAAAAAATTTGTTCTAAAAGTGAACTTCTCCTTCAAAACTCCTTCCTGGGTAACGAATAGCCCATAGATTTCAGTGTGTTTTTTACAGTACATATTCACTGTAAATTCATACTTACAGTAAATATATCATGTTTTTGTGTTGAAATCTGGCACAATGTATAAACAACCCGAACCCGACCGACGTTTTCAACTAACCCGCCCGCAACTCGGACCGCAAAAAAAGTAAATATTGTACCCGACCCGCATGTTTAATATTTGCGACTGACACCAGTGATTATATGCGGCTATGCGGTGGAGATGCGTTCACTGTCAAACATCATTCGGCATTAATTAGGTCATTTTCAGGGCTTAAAGTATTATGGCACCGTGCCGGATCTCCGGCGTGCGGCCGTGTGGGGAAAAAAAATAAAAATATTTTAGAGCCTGTGCATGCGGTGTAATATTTTTGAGCCAATTTATTTCACCTACCAATCATATGAGAGGAACGCAGCTTTAACTAACGTTACAAGCCTATCAGAAGCAGAGAAGGGCGGGTCCTTGCAACACGGTATGATTGACACCCATACGTCAATGTCAGGTTAGCGTTGTCGGAGAAAAAAAAATGGAGCGCAAGTTTATGAAGCCTGGGGATGATGTCCTAGCAATAGATAAAGGACTCAAAAATAAATGGGCGCTGGGCGTGGATTGAAGAAAGTAGAGATGGCGAACCTTTTGGCAGTTAGTGCAAGAAACTGAGAGAGCCCAGGGCTTGTTTCTGCACGATTTGCTCGAGGAAGCTAACTTACTGTATGCCAGCAGCGGTAAGAAAGTGCTTGCTCGTCATGATTTAGACTCCGGTCATAGAGCCCATAGATATATATACGTAGATGCCTCATTAGCGACTGTTTCTATGGGCCTTTATACGTAAGCCGTCCGCCATTTTGCTGCGGTCCACTTGACGTCATTCACCCTCATCTATTTAAATCACCATAGTAATCACTGAATATGTGACCCTGGACCACAAAACCAGTCATAAGGTTAAATTTTACAAAACTGAGATGTATACATCATATGAAAGCTCAATAAATAAGCTTTCTATTGATGTATAGTTTGTTAGGATAGGACAATTTTTGGCCGAGATACATCTATTTGAAAATCTGGAATCTGAGGGTGCAAAAAAATCAAAATACTGAGAAAATCACCTTTAAAGTTGTCCAAATTAAGTTCTTAACAATGCATATTACTAATCAAAAAATACATTTTGATAGGTTTACAGTAGGAATTTAACAAAAAATCTTAATGGAACATGATCTTTACTTAATTTCCTAATGATTTTTGACATAAAAGAAAAAATAATAATTTTGACCCATACTATGTATTTTTGGCTATTGCTACAAATATACCCCAGCGACTTAAGACTGGTTTTGTGGTCCAGGGTCACATATTTGAAATGCCACAGTCCTGCACAGCCGTTGGTCTGCGAACCAGTATGGTGAATGATGTCAAGTGGACCGTTCCAAAATGGCGGACGCATCTACGTGCTTGGAGCGGTCCAATGGGGTATCTACGTATATATATCTATGATAGAGCCGCTGCCCGTGCACTCAAACTTATCACGACGTTGCCGGGAGCAACTGTTACAGCTGACTACCTAAATATATATAGACTACAAGCTAATTCTTTTTTTCATAACTTTTAACTTCTTCTAAAAATTATCAAGAATATTAAATCAACTTAATAGGCTAGGATAGCGAATTTTCTTATACAAACATAACAAATGCACTTTAAAACAAAGTTTTCATATATAAATTCAGAAATCACAAATATGACAAAATAATATTATTTTATATTTGTATAGCTATAATAGTTGTATCAAAAGAATAAGGAAATAGTGCCTTGAATTTATTAAGTAGTGTTTCATTTCGTTCGTTTCGAAATGTAAAGAAAAAATACAGTTTTTACTTGGAATTAATTTTTAATCCCTCGTTTTAAACAAGCATATACATGAGATAATTTATATATTATTGCTTGAATAAACGTTTAAAAATAGTGCTAGAAATTTTATAATTAAGGAAATTAAACAGACCTAGGCATTTGAAAGACATAGTGAAATGTGTCTAATAATTCCAAAAAGAAAGAGAAACATTGGACATAATCAAAATATTCGAGACATTTATTAGGAATACCATTTTCTTAACATTTAGGATGCTGCATGTGTTTATCCAGTCTAATCGATGTGTGCGTCTCTCCCCCGACTTTCCCAACAAAAATCCCACCCCCTCTCAGAAAATACATAAAGCTGACATTACTGAGCTATATGCTTTTAAAAGTAGTCTATTAAAATGGTACAATGGCATTGCTCAGTTCAACGTGTTGGGAAATCGGGCATTTTGTCCCGCGTCAGCATTTATTCAACAGTTAATAACGCTCAACATTCAAAAGGTAAATATTATTCAGCGTATTATTCAAAGTGTAGGTCTATGTATTTCATAGAAAATTGTGTCTAGTACTATATAAATTACAAAGGTTTAATTGGCATCTTTATTTCAAACGACCCGACCGACTGCGACCCGAATATCATTAAAAATATTTTTGGATGACTCGTAACCGCGAGTAACCGCGGGTGACCGCGGGCACCCGCTCATTTTGGATCAACCCGCGCATCACTGATTTGTTGATAAAATTTAAGGTTGGTAAGATTTTAAATGTTTTTTTAAAGAAAAATTTGTCTAAAAAAATTGTTTCAGCTGAATTTTAGCAGCCATTACTAATTTTTTTTAGTGTCACATTATTCTTCAGAACTGATTTTAATATGCTGGTTACAAAAAAATATATAATATATTTTTTAAATATTATCTGTGCTTTACTACTTTATATTTTTGTGGAAACTCATACATTATTTTCAGGATTGTTTAAAGAATAGGAATTTCAAAAGAACAGCATTTATTTGAAAGAAATATTTTGTGCATTATACATTTCTTTACTGATATTTGACAAATCCTTGCTGAATAAAAGTATTTCTGTCATTACGACTCTCGAAAAAGTTTTGCATGTATTTGGTCTTGGCGGAATATCTGCTACATTGTTGCTGTTGGTTGTTGCTGTTAGTTTTTGTAGATTATTGCTGCTGCTGCAAACAAGTACAGAACTTGCTACTGCCAAAGCATATGGCTATACGTTGCTGTGAGTATTTAAGACTTACTGCTGCTGCACAAATAGCTTAAAATAACCCATAGCAGATTTATACAGGTGGAGCTGGGGAAGGTGGAGGGTTTCAGAGGAACTCTGAAAGCGTGCTGCGAAATGTTCAAGTGAATGCTACCAGCCATTTAAATAGCTGCAAGCTGCAGGCTCATTGGTTGCATATACAACATGAACCAATCAGCTTGTGCCAAGTCGTATAACTCTGTGATATCATCAGTTACGTTAACAACCCCCCAGCCTGCGTCATCTAGAGTTTCATGGCACAACTAGGTATTAAAAAAACTCTTAATAGAAAAGTGTATTGTGGAAATATGGTGCTGGAACTGCCTTCTGGATATGTTTGATATATTGAGTATTTAGCTAAGAAGCACAAGCTAGGACCAAGCAGGCCCAGAGCCAGTTATAGCTCTTCATTTGCACTGCGAAATATATATATACATGCCCCAACCAACCTTTCCATTAATAGTTTATCAAAATATGATTACAGTTTCTTTTAAAATCGTTAGAACCCATTTCTCAATTCTTAGCTCAGTTTTTCAAAGCTCTTAACACACTGAGAACAGCAACAGTCTATGTCAGGGATGGAAATTAGCACCCGCCACCAGCCAAATGCGGGTGATTTTGTGTTGTGGCGGGTAAACTCGCTTCACCCACCGGCCACCGTGGCGGGTAAATAAAAATAACATACTTCAACCGGACGGCGTGAGGCGGTAATGCACCTTAACGTTGGTTGCGAACTGCCGTTAAAATACACGAAGAAGAAGAAGACGGCGGACACTTTTAGCGGAGGCACACCTTCAAAAAATGTGGCGATACATCACAGGCGTTAAGAGGTCTGTTAAAATATCTTTACAATCTGCTTTTGAAGAAATATATTGTATTTCGTGCTACAGCGCACATTCTGTCAGATGCAATTCATGGCGCGTCTTTCTCAATATACTGTACAACGCGGCATTCATTCACATCAGATGATAACTCGGCGGCAGAGTTCCACTCACACAGGGTGTAATTTCCACTGGGGACATGCTTTTCAAAATCCCGTTGGTGTCCACCCAAATGGTTTTGTTAAGTAATCTCTTGTATTTTAGAATGCACGCTCTACGCTGCCGAGAGTTTTGCGCTATAGTAAAAACGAAACCAAAAGTAAAACGCGCACGCGCATTCAAAAGCAACTTTAATACCCTGCGTTTAGAGAGCGACTCCCCAATGCACGCAAATTAGGCTACATAACATATCTAGGCTGTTATAGTATGTGGGCTATAAGTTGTGTAGTTGTGAAGATAGCTCTGTATCATGATAGAAAAGTTCGGTGAAAATGTCAGTATTTTATTGAGACTTGAGATTAAATAAACTGCTCAAGTATAGTAGATCTTGTAGTATTAATTTTCACATGCAGCTACACATTGTCGGTTAAAAACATAAAGTGGCTGGTAAAAACATTTAGTGGCTGGTAGATTTTGAAATCAAAAAATTAAAATTAATTTCCATCCCTGGTCTATGTGGGCTAAAACTGTGAATCCTTCATGATTGCCTTGGCACAAAATGCATTGACTACATTTTTCAGATGATATGAATTCTGTTCTCACTCAGACACAACCACCGCCAAAATTACCTACAAAATGTAGCTACAGGCCACGTGTTATTTTTTTTTTTGCACATTTACATATTTTGTTCCTACATTAATACCATATGGAAATATACTCCAAATCTAAAAAAATAAATAATGTTAGACTATTGGATGTAGCTGGGATAATTTTGTACTGTAAACATCAGAGGTGTCAAGTAACAAAGTACAAATACTTCGTTACCTTACTTAAGTAGAAATTTTGGGTATCTATACTTTACTGGAGTAATTATTTTTCAGCCGACTTTTTACTTCTACTCTTTACATTTTCAAGCAGTTATCTGTACTTTCTACTCCTTACATTTTAAAAATAGACTCGTTACTCATATTTCTTTTCGGCTCAATAGGCCTATGTCTCACTTCCTGCTTCCGGAACGCGGAGTAGGGAAAAAGAACTTCCGGTCATTGCTAGTTTCTAGCTTAACTACATTTCTCAGTAGCGTAGTGTGGTTGTAGCTTCGCTGTTTTCTGAATCAAATAGCTTTTCAGTAGCTAAGCTCTTTTTTCGATCAAGTAGCGCGATAGTGTCAACAAAAGCTAAAAGCTATATATTTTTCTATACTTTAAGCTCAAATCGGAAATATAACTGCCACGGTTCACTGGTCCTGGGTCAGTAAGCGGCGCCACCGCCACTAAACCTCGTGACGCCATTGGCTCCTCAAACTGTCAGTCAAACCGTATTATTCCTCCCGCCTCTCTCGTGAATGAAGTGCGGCGCGCAGTTTGAAGCATTTCAGATTGTTTGCAGACTTAAGGTAAATAAAGAACTGTTGATTGAAAAAGTACATGTTTTCTGTATTTATAATACAGCACTGTATTTATAAAGGCTAATGTTTTTTTGCATTCAAGGAGATGAGAAGAGTGTCTTAGTCTAGCATTTGTTGTCGAGACAACCAAATTGCTTATGTGAAGCGCTGAATCTTTATATTTTGGCTAAATGTCAAAAAAACGGAAAAAAAAAAAAAAAAAAAACTGAGCGCCCACGTAGCAACAGAAAACTGCATAATCTGCAATGCAATTTAGTATTTCAGAATATAATACATGTGATTTATAGGCCTAGCCGCTGTGACGTGTCGGTTTAATTTTCTACAATTTATGTTAGCGTGTTTTTTTAAAACCTTCGGCAAACTATTCCTAAGTTTGGACGTTTCTACTTGAGAGTGTTCATTTACAATCCGAACCACGTCGTCGTAGGTGACTTTAGGCAAGTTACAGAGAGACTTGGTCCAGCGGTATTTATCGGCCTCCGCCATTGTAAAAAGCTAACCGGAACTGCCGTCTCCCCACTCAGAGACGTTCTTCGATATTCAATTGTTGCGTGACATAGGCCTATTGTGTTCATTCATGTCATCGTTTAAAAAAGAAAAAAACTATCCAGATAAATTGCGCCATCCACATGAATTTGTGAATTTGGTTGTGGTTGGATGAGAAGTATAAACATATCCCATTCCGACACCCTATTGGTTTGTACGCGATCCATCACACCTGCATGTGACACAAATCACGTCACACTCCAGCAGGGATGTACTGGCCATCGGGGAGAACCGGGACATTCCCGGTGGGCTGGTGGAGTAGTGGGCCGATCGCCGTAGCGAGGCAGACCTCCCGCATATTAGGCGCTGTTTTAAATTACATTCGAAACTGCAAATAGCCCAAAAGTGTGAAGCGGCGGGATCAGTCACCCTCACAGCGCTGACGAACGTACGCTGTGTTCCAACGCGATGTTGCGCAAGTTGCTTGACGCATTCAGATTTAAAACAGAGTTGTGTTAGGCAGTTGTGTGATATGAGAACATTAAAGGTTCTGTAGGTTCTGCTGGGCTGCTGAAAACAGCTGCATGATGAGGTAAAGTGATAAACGCCAATACATAATTACTGTCATTTTTATTAAAAATTTTATAGTTTATTATTATGAATTATAAAAAAAACCATATAACTATTGTAATGTTTTCTTGTGATGATATCTTACTAATACTAGTCAGTTAATATCTGGATTTTAAGCAAAAATTTCTTCATTTGTAAATGTTAAATTGTAATTCATTTTAATTGGAGAAAAATGTTAATTCCGTAAGAGCCTGATTAAGGATAAATATCAGTGCCTTATACAAATAAGGTGTTTACTACACATATTAAAGTTCTTAAAGGGACAGTTCACCCAAAAATAAAAATTGTCATTATATACAACATCATGTAATTTTAATCATGAACTTCTTCATTCTTCTGTGGAACATAAAGGAAGATACTCTGAGAAATTCAAAAATTTTGTCTTTAGAGTAGAAATCAAGGGTAAATGAATATCTTTGGTTACATTCTACAAAATGTCTTTTGTGTTCTACAAAAGTAAGTAATTTTTACAGAATTTAATAGCAATAAATGTCCTGCATTCTAGCTCAAAATCAGTGCTTCACTGCATGCATTTCTATGTGACAAAAATGCATTATTCATTTGTTGCATTTGAATTCAGTATCTATCATTATTTGATTCTGTCCTGTTTTATTCATACATTTATTTACTTCAGTTAAAGGCCCTATAACCCAAACAAAACTCACGGGGGAACTTGTGGGCTGGATTTGTCCAAGGCCAAATTTAACCCCAGTCCAGCCCTGCACTCCAGCAAGGATATTGTCACGTTGCGATAGAGGAAATCTGGGTCCAAGTGCAGGAAGAGGGTTTTTAATTAAACAAACAAAATAAACATAAACCAAAAGGCCAACACGGCACAAACTGAACATAAACTGAAACACAAAATAACAAAATCAAGAACACGGTCAGGAATATCAGGAACACAAAATAACACACGAGACAGAAGACAATGCAGACATGAAGCAGGAGTGAGAAATGAGAGTTCTTATACAAAAGTCCAAATGGTGAACAGCTGTGAGTGAATCAGTGTTAACGACAAGGACAGGTGAATGCTATTAGAAGTGCAGTGTGAATAGCGACCTCAGGAGGCTGAGGGAAACCCCACAGCCCCGATCATGACAGTACCCCCTCCCTACGGAACGGCTTCCAGACGTTCCCAAAGTCTGGAGGGAGGAGGTACGGAGGAAGGCAAGTCAGGGGGAGGGATGGCGGGCCAGGGCCGTGCAGCGGAGTCACGCGAGCAGGCCTTGTCACCAGCGGAGCCTCAGCGGACGCCGCCGCGTCAGGCACAGCGAGAGCGGTCACCGCCGCGTCAGGCACAGCGAGAGCGGTCACCGCCGCGTCAGGCACAGCGAGAGCGGTCACCGCCGCGTCTGGAACAGCGAGAGCGGTCACCGCCGCGTCAGGAACAGAGAGAGCGGTCACCGCCGCGTCCGGAACAGAGAGCGCGGTCACCGCCGCGTCCGGAACAGCGAGAGCGGTCACCGCCGCGTCCGGAACAGAGAGCGCGGTCACCGCCGCGTCCGGAACAGAGAGAGCGGTCACCGCCGCGTCCGGAACAGCGAGAGCGGTCACCGCCGCGTCCGGAACAGAGAGCGCGGTCACCGCCGCGTCCGGAACAGAGAGCGCGGTCACCGCCGCGTCCGGAACAGAGAGCGCGGTCACCGCCGCGTCCGGAACAGAGAGCGCGGTCACCGCCGCGTCAGGAACAGAGAGAGCGGTCACCGCCGCGTCCGGAACAGAGAGCGCGGTCACCGCCGCGTCCGGAACAGAGAGCGCGGTCACCGCCGCGTCAGGAACAGAGAGAGCGGTCACCGCCGCGTCCGGAACAGAGAGAGCGGTCACCGCCGCGTCAGGAACAGAGAGCGCGGTCACCGCCGCGTCAGGAACAGAGAGAGCGGTCACCGCCGCGTCCGGAACAGAGAGCGCGGTCACCGCCGCGTCCGGAACAGAGAGAGCGGTCACCGCCGCGTCCGGAACAGAGAGAGCGGTCACCGCCGCGTCAGGAACAGAGAGCGCGGTCACCGCCGCGTCAGGAACAGAGAGCGCGGTCACCGCCGCGTCAGGAACAGAGAGCGCGGTCACCGCCGCGTCAGGAACAGAGAGCGCGGTCACCGCCGCGTCAGGAACAGAGAGAGCGGTCACCGCCGCGTCAGGAACAGAGAGCGCGGTCACCGCCGCGTCAGGAACAGAGAGCGCGGTCACCGCCGCGTCAGGAACAGAGAGCGCGGTCACCGCCGCGTCAGGAACAGAGAGCGCGGTCACCGCCGCGTCAGGAACAGAGAGCGCGGTCACCGCCGCGTCAGGAACAGAGAGCGCGGTCACCGCCGCGTCCGGAACAGAGAGCGCGGTCACCGCCGCGTCCGGAACAGAGAGAGCGGCCACCGCCGCGTCCGGAACAGAGCGCGCGGCCGTCCCAGCGCCAGAAACAGAGATGGCGGTTGTCGCCACCTCCTCTCCAAAGCAGGGGCGCTTCCACGCCGTCTCGGCACTGCGGGTGTCCATCGCCGCCAGGCAGGCGTAGATGAACTCAAACCGAGCTGCCGACGCCGCCTCAAAGGACATCCCCTCAGTGTCCGGAACCGAGCAGGTGGTTGCTGCCCCCTCAAAAAAAATTCTCCCCGCTGGACCCATCATGGATGTCTGCATTCTGTCACGTTGCGATAGAGGAAATCTGGGTCCAAGTGCAGGAAGAGGGTTTTTAATTAAACAAACAAAATAAACATAAACCAAAAGGCCAACACGGCACAAACTGAACATAAACTGAAACACAAAATAACAAAATCAAGAACACGGTCAGGAATATCAGGAACACAAAATAACACACGAGACAGAAGACAATGCAGACATGAAGCAGGAGTGAGAAATGAGAGTTCTTATACAAAAGTCCAAATGGTGAACAGCTGTGAGTGAATCAGTGTTAACGACAAGGACAGGTGAATGCTATTAGAAGTGCAGTGTGAATAGCGACCTCAGGAGGCTGAGGGAAACCCCACAGCCCCGATCATGACAGATATAGCCAGTGTCCGGGTCGTTACTCAAAAAAGATTATTTCTTACAAGATATTATTTCTCCACTACTAGCTTATTTATCAAACGGGTGCTTTCTCTTCATCCTCTGCAAATGAAGCTACAGTAGGTAGTTTGGTAGAAGGCTGTTTGAATAAATTAGCGTTTGCGATTGACAACACGATTGACAATGTTGTGATAACACAATACTTATAGTCAGCAACTAGTCATCATATCTCTGCTTCGTGAAACACGTTAATGCTCAGTAGTACACATTTATGGTTCTTTAATGTATTTGCATTGTAATAAAATGCATTTATTTTCATTGGGCATATATGCAGCTGAAACAGGTAGCCTAGTGCATCCCAAATTTTTCAACATTAACATTTTAATATAACATAGTCACTATGGCCTTTAGAAATGTTTTTTGGGGAGGTGGGGTAGTGCACAATAGGCCCCTGTGGCACGGCCCAATCTTTTGTCCTTAATGGCATTTTTTTCCTTACATTACTTTTACTTTTTTACTTTAAGTAGTTTTGAAACCAGTACTTTTATACTTTTACTTAAGTAAAAAGCTTGAGTTGATACTTCAACTTCTACAAAAGTCTTTTTAAATCCTAGTATCTATACTTCTACTTAATAAGTAGAAGTAGAAGTAATGAATGTGAATACTTTTGACACCACTGGTAAACATGGACCATGTAACATATACTGCAGTAAATTCTAAACAGTGAACAGCTGTCTTGTTTTGAAAAGAAATTTTGCTGAGGAAAACATTGTATAATGGTACCTGTTGTTAGTGTTTTTTTTTTTGTTTTTTTTTATTTTATTTTAAATCAGTATGTTTGATCAGTCGTTGCTAGTGACTTGATTAGAGAACTGAAGTGTTTTGGTAATTTAAGCGCACTTTAGATGTATAACTTACTGCTGCGCCAAGCAGTAAGTTCAGAGAAATTTGTAAAGAATTTTGAAAAAGTGACATGAGTACTGAGAAATGTGTCTTAGTGGTTGTTGAAACAATTGTAAGTAACACCTGAGGTATTAATTATAGATGTCCTTGGTTTCAGGTTCAGTAAAGATTATATTTCATGCCATTGGTGTCAGCACTATAAAAGTAGAGATGCATCTTTGAGAGCATTATTTGACAAGATAAAGTTCTTCACTAACTTTTAAGAAAACTAGCATAAGAAGGAGAACGAGGGATGCTGCCACCTTGAAACACCAGTGCCTGTGTGTACCCATGTGTCATCTCAATATAGAGGTGACTTACCTTAAAAATTACCATTCAGCATTCCTCCTGCTTTGATGCAGTTCAGCTCTGATAGGAACCACAACACTTCAAACAGACCGTTGACTCCAAGGGAGAAGCATTGCAGGGCCATCTATGTTTTGTTCTTATGTGACTGATGTAAAAAGGGAGATCTGTACTTTTAAGTAATTTGTTCAGTACTATTGTGTGTGTGTGTGTGTGTGTGTGTGTGTGTGTGTGTGTGTGTGTGTGTGTGTGTGTGTGTGTGTGTGTTTTGTTCTAAAGTACTGGAACAGTTTCAGTTAGTTTTGCCAAAGAAACACATTACAGTTAACAGAACTAGTGGCAGATCTATTGCACTTGCACTGCAAGACTAAATGCACAAATATATTTCAACACATCATTTTTTTTTTGTCCTGTATGTTGAAATGTCAAGCATCACAATTTCAGATTCAATCCTGCATTTTGATATAGTCATCATTCCTGAAACTTTGCAGTGTGCACTTAGCCGCATGAAAAATAGAACTTTTATTCAAATTGTGAATGGGTTATATGCAAAATCTAACAAAGAGCACTTCTTTTATAATCAGTGAAGCTGATATCACTTCAGTTCACCCAAAAGCAGCCATCTATCAGCAAATACTGGACCTAGTACTTGGTACTACCGGTAATGTTTTTAAAATTGAAGTATCAACTTAGAACACAAAACAAGACGTTTTAGTGTTTAAACGTTTAAGCTTAAAGGGCATCTATTATGCCCCTTTTACAAGATGTAATTTGAGTCTTGGGTGTCCCCAGTATGTGTCTGTGAAGTTTCAGCTCAAAATACTCCACAGATCATTTATTATATCATTTAGAAAATAGAACATTTTGAGTGGAAGCAGAAACACACCGTTTTCGTGCATTTGCATTAAATGCAAATGAGCTACTGCTCCCCGCCCCATTTTTTCAGAATAGGGCTGTGCCTTTACAGCTCTTAACTCAGATACTCAGATACTTTTGATTATCATGTCTATCATGCTGAAATCATGTGTTTTAAAGCCATATCATTTCAAACTTCTGATATGGGTTTTCTGAGCGCACACATGTGAAGCACGCACTCAGAAAGCAGCTGTCACACGGCATGTGACTACTAAACAAAGTTCTTTCATGTCTTATTGTGCTTAAACTGTCAGATACACACAAGTTTTATGCTAAAAACCGTTGGTTATATCTGTAAATGTGAACAGCTGGGTAAGAAATTGCATGCTGTCTACGCTGTTAATATGATCCAAACAATAAAATAAAAACAGAAAATCACTCACTGCTCTTGACCGAATAACTATAGCTTTAATAAGAGGACATTTATTATTTGAATGCTGCTTTCAAATGCTGTAGCAAATGGTACAGCATTTGGGCCTATTTATCAGGTTTCCAGAACCAATATTATATTAATCAATTACAAGAAATGACACTAAATTATCCTAAAGTCTTTTCCAAGACCATAACTTTTGTTTTATGTAATGGGGGAGTTTTGCCTGTTTTCCAAACCAGACGTAAAACATTAATTATGACATGACATCATAGCAACATCATAATATATAGACGACATGAGAGGATCTGTCAGTTCTTAAGGAACCAGTTAAATTGTTCATTCAATCCTGAGGAATCTGGTTTCCCAGAACACCGGATAAATTATTCTTATTTCTTTGAAATGAGTTATAGGTTCCAGCTGCACTGAAGTTTGCCTTTGCTTGAGAGATTTTATATTGATTTTTCATAGAACTCAACTGTTATATGAAGTAGTGTGGTTTGGTTTTTGCGAAGTCATGCTGTGGAATCACTAAGCAGGTTTCAGATTGTTTTAATAATATGATACTAATATTACTATTTTATTATCAGCTACAACAATAATATACATTCATTATTTGTTATGATAATATTAGTAATATACCTTTGCACCTTGCAGAATCAGCTAAATGTTTTAACAAAGTAAAAGGGATCATACAAAATGCATGTTATTTTTTGTTTAGTACTGACCTGAATAAGATGTTTCACATAAAAGATGTTTACATAGAGTCCACAAGAGAAAATAAGTTACAATTATAAAAATGACCCTGTTCAGAAGTTTACATACACTTGATTCTTAATACTGTGTTCTTACCTTAATGATCCACAGCTGTGTTTTTTTTTTTTTTGGTTTAATGATAGTTGTTCATGAGTCCCTTGTTTGTCCTCAACAGTTAAACTGCCCGCTGTTCTTCAGAAAAAAAAATTTCAGGTCCCACAAATTCTTTGGTTTTTCAGCATTTTTGTGTATTTGAACCCTTTCCAGCAATGACTGTATAAATTTGAGATCCATCTTTTTAAACTAAGGACAACTGAGCGACTCATATGCAACTATTACAGAAGGTTCAAACGCTCACTGATGCTTCAGAAGGAAACACAATGCATTAAGAGAATTTAAATAAATCAAATAAATTTAGCTTTTTTTCTTCTGGGAGACATGCAAGTGTTTTGTTTAGCTTCTGAAGGGCAGTACTAAATGAAAAAAAAAAGATATTTAGACAAAATAAGAAAAATGTACACATCGTTATTCCGTTCAAAAGTTTTCACTCCTCGTTCCTAATGCATTGTTTTTCCTTCTGGAGCATCAGTGAGTGTTTGAACCTTCTGTAATAGTTGCATATGAGTCCCTCAGTTGCCCTCAGTGTGAAAAGATGCATCTTAAAACCATAAAGTCATTGTTGGAAAAGGTTCAAATACACAAAATGCTGATTTTTTTGAAGAACAGAGGGCAGGACAAACAAAGAACTTTTGACTTCAACTGTAAGTTTCATTATCATCACATTAAGTTAATAGGAACATCTTTTTATCTCACACATTTGTATAATCAAAGTTTCTTCATCTCAATCAAATCGTTAACAGATTGAGGTAAAGTAGCAGTACACCTGGCCAAGAAATAAGTTTGGGGTTATTTTCTAAAACTCATAAAGAAGCAAGTTTGGACCTAAGGCTGAAATCACATATCTCTTATCTTAACTGTACCTAATGTCTGAAACGGACCCCGCTGCTCATGTCTGCAGATGGATGTGGGGCTCTGCATGGCGTATTCAACACCCTGACATCTCTCATTCAGTGGTTTGCTGGCTAAATATTTTATATGTTTACCTTATGCTCCCCATGCAGTGAGAGAAGCGTATGGCTGCCCGTGCAGCTGAGAGAAGAGAGTGTTCTGTAAGTCAAACACGAATCCCCCACTCTTATATCAATAATGAACTGATACTAAATGCCCTTTAGACAGAGGTAAAGTTAGATGTCGTACAGAGCGTGCTTGCTTGTTGTCTATGCTGTGTCCTGTGGAGAATCACTCCATGACGGAGATCCGTAAGTCTGTGTTCCTTTCTTTCTCTTCATCTCTACAGCTCATGCAGTAATGCACAGCTGTGTGTAATTGATGACATATTTTGGCTGGCTCTCATGATCTAATTAGGCTTGTAATCTTCCATACAGTGTGTGCATGAATCATATAAACGGTATATTTATGATGGTGATTAGAGCTCAAGAAAGTGGCATTATTTTCTCTCCCATAGAGCGCTTGGCGCTTTCTAACCATCACTGGTTAAATTTCATTGTTATTTAGCCCAAAAATCATCAATCATAGTTGACAGCTTTGTATTGAGCAAAGCATCTCATCTTGTCTTCGGGTGGCACATCGTGTCATCAGCGAATGACGCAAAACGCTCATTTTAAACCATACGTGCTAGACCTGGAAGCTCACTCACTCAATGTAGGCCACAGAGCTGTAATTGCTCTATAAAACAAAAGTAATACTCAATAAAGCAGAAAACAGTACAGCAATTTACTGCATAAAACTGAAGGATTACTGTCAGGATAGCAGGTAAACATGCCGTTACTTTTCAGTGTACAGTCCCAGTGGCAGAGTAACCTCTCTGGGCTCATAAGATAAAAGCTTTCGGCTATTTATTAATGTGAACCGATAAATGAAAGTACAGAGATGTTGTACAATAAAACATAATTACATGTTAGCTAGTGTAAGTGAAGGCACCTGTAGGCTAATGTGAGGATTTGAAGTAGATGCTACGTGCTTGTTTAGTTTGTGTTTCTCACATACACAATGGTTGTGTTCTCCTGACATCTATCTACATTGAACTCCTGGCATGATGCAGAGACCTGAGAGGTAATTAAGTTTGAGATGTTGTTCTCTCTCGGCACAGCTGACTCTGTGAGAGAATAACAAGCCGACACAACAGCCAGTCGCCTCTAACTTATGGTCTGTCTTCTCGCATTCAGGAAGAACCATGATTCAGCCTGTCAGGACGATGATGCTGAGGTTCGGTTTCATCTGGCTTTGAACGTTTCAGGTTTTGTTGAGAAAAAATGATTTTTAGGAAACGTCCTAGTTGTGATTGTTAATGATTTAGAGCTTTGATTCTGTGGATTATTTCGATTTTGTGTAAAAACTGTGTATTTTAGTCAGGGATTTTACCTACTTTCCAACAGTTATCACAAAATTCTCCATCAGCAGTTTAAACCCAGCTGGAGTGGTGCATTGCCACATCATTACACAGCTCTGTTAACAAGCCCTTTGCTTCTTCTGCTAATGTGTGTCGTTGTTTAGTCCAGTGTGCCTTTGCAGAAATCATGTTTGTTATTAGGTGATTAAAAAGGCTTGAAAATGACTTCCAACTGCATCTCAATTTTAATTGCTGCCTAAAGTTTTTTTCCAAACACTTTGAATACAATTACTGATGAAGGATTTTGTGCTGAAACACTTAAAATTCATAAAAATGAGATGAGAGAGACACACAGACAGTGTTAAAGGATTAGTTCACTTCCAGAATAAAAATAAATTTCCTCATGATTTACTCACCCCAATGTCATCCAAGATGTTTATGTCTTTCCTTCTTCAGTTGAAAAGAAATTACGTTTTTTTTTTTTTTTTTTGAGGAAAACATTTCAGGATTTTTCTCCATATAGCGGACTTCAATGGTGGCCAATGAGTTGAAGGTCCAAATTGCAGAATCAATACAACTTCAAAGCCAAAATAATAAATGTCTTGCATGAAAATTTACTGAGTAATCTGTTTTGTAGAGGAGATCAAAATGTCAGTTTTTACATGATTTAAAGCCAAATTATAGGGGGGTAAAAATGACTTCAGAAAAGTGGCAGCATCATGATGTTATTTTTACACAGAGATTGGTAGGTCTGTTAGTAAAATCTGTTGACTTTAGCAATCTTTGTTGCACTATGTGCCAATGGTGACCATTCAAACATGGGGAAACAGTACTTTTCTCTAAAGTTGCCTGTAACTCAAGAAGCATTACCGATATCTTGATGGCTTTTTAGTTATTGGGTCTTAACAAACTTTTCTTTTGGCATCTTTATTTAGTCTGAAGAACAAATAATGTTGAAACTAGAGATGTATCTCATTTCTGTCTGTCAAGACAGCTGCATTGAACATACCTGTTTGAGTGACATAAATATTATTTTTCTAACATTTTTGTGCTTATAACTCAAGAAGTATTAAAGATATTGCTATATAGATTCTAGTTGTTATTAAACTTTTCTTTTGGAATCTTAATTTTCAAGGCCCTATATCATTCAGTCCCAGAGATATGGGGATCTCAATGAGGTTACATGTTCAGATTGTTAAATATTACTCATTTTGAGTGGTCTAAAACCAAATGTTGGTCACTTTGTATACAGCTGATACTTGAAGAACAATGTCAGAAGAAGAAATAATGTTGAAATTAGAATTGCATCTTGTTTTCCTCTATCCAAACAACATAGTTTCAACATTATTTGTGACCCTGGACCACAAAACCAGTCATAAGGTTAAATTTTACAAAACTGAGATGTATACATCATATGAAAGCTCAATAAATAAGCTTTCTATTGATGTATGGTTTGTTAGGATAGGACAATATTTGGCCGAGATACATCTATTTGAAAATCTGGAATCTGAGGGTGCAAATAAATCAAAATACTGAGAAAATCACCTTTAAAGTTGTCCAAATTAAGTACTTAACAATGCATATTACTAATCAAAAATTACATTTTGATATGTTTACAGTATGAATTTTACAAAAAATCTTCATGGAACATGATCTTTACTTAATTTCCTAATGATTTTTGGCATAAAAGAAAAATCTATAATTTTGACCCATACAATGTATTTTTGGCTATTGCTACAAATATACCCCAGCGACTTAAGACTGGTTTTGTGGTCCAGGGTCACATTTGTTCTTTAGAAAGAAATATCATTTGTTTGCAAACTGACCCACATTTGTTTTTTGACCACTGAAATTGTGTACATTTTAACAATTTACCATTTGCATGTTGAAATTCTAGTATCTCTGGAACTGAATCATATAGAACTTCAAAAACAAAGATGCCAAAAAGAAAGTTGAAGACCAAGTATCTAAAAGTGCATTAAGATGTCTTTAATAATTCTTGACTTACAAGCATGCAAACTTTGGAAAAACTTAAAGTGCAGTTTCCCCATTTTTGAATGGTCACCACTGGCACATAATGCAACAAAGATGGCTAAAGTCAACAGAACTACCAATCTCTGTGTAAAAATAACATTATGATGCTGCCATCTTTCTAAAGTAATTTTAGCCCCCTGTAAATTGACTCTGAATTGACTCTCCATGGCATTTAATATTTTGGCTTTTATCACTATACGCATTTATCTTTCCTCAGAAAAAAAATATTGGCAGAATCAAAAATTTGAGCCAGGGAAGTTTTTGAAATGTGGTTGATTTGACATGGAATGGCCCAATTATGCAATAAGTTATAACATCTGTGCACAATTTAGAGTCAATTGGACCGTTTTTAAGTCAATTTTACCAATTTATCTGAATTCACTCTATTATTTACTGTCTCTCCAGTAAATACATTTTGGACACACATGTGTATTTTGTTGTGGAAGTTATTAAAGGGTTACTGCCATTGTTTGTTTCACTTCTGGGCACAAAATATGTTACAGTGTATGTTGTAGAAATAACAACAGCAACATTCAGTGATGTAACACAAGTGTAACATAAATAAATAAATTGCTGCTAAATATATTCATGAGATTTGTTCTGTTTCCTCTACAATGCAGAGCATAGGCTGCATTTGAAGGCTTCAATTTGTAAGTGCAGTGGTTGAAATGGAATAGCAATGTGTTTGCCTGTTTCATGAGAGATGTAGTATTAGAGCTGAGGCCCCAATCTATTGAAGGGCCAGTGCTGCTATATCTCAACAATTGAGTTAGCTCAGTGCAATTGCTGTCCATTCAAAGGCTGAGAAATTGAGTTTCAAGCTTGAAGCACTACCATTGCCCTGTAGGAGGGGGTGGAAGGAAGGTAGAGTGAGACAGAAATAAAGAAAAGACAAACATAAAACCATACAAACTATTGACCAGAGACAATGAGACAAAGAGTGCATGTACTTGCTCTCCA
The DNA here is from genome assembly GCF_049309525.1 of Garra rufa. Classification (NCBI taxonomy): domain Eukaryota; kingdom Metazoa; phylum Chordata; class Actinopteri; order Cypriniformes; family Cyprinidae; genus Garra; species Garra rufa. Next base: position 37,362,047 of record NC_133363.1, on the reverse strand, counting down.
GAAAACAGCAGTACTGGCATCATATGAGCTTTCTAATAACAAGTCCTGAGGTCTGAAGTTTACTTTAAGAAAAAACTTGGGTATGATGCTTTTAAAGTTTAATTTCTTTTGTCCAGCATCGATTTAAACAGTCCATATGGCATTCATATTTTCTGGTCCCAATACCCTGGTCATATACGCTCTCTGTTTTCAGGAATTTATATCAGAGAGGACAAGACAACCCACTGCAAGCTTCTGGGAGTTCATTAATTCAAGCACAACAGTGTTACAAATGACACAATGGTTTACTGAGTTGATAAATTGAGCTTTGTCTTGCTGTGGTGTTGAAATAGTCATCATCTCTGCAGTAAAACAAACAGGGTTTAACTGTTTAATTAATGATTAGTTTAGGTTTTAACTTTAAGGTGATGAAGCATGAGTGTGATGTTTTCTCTTTATTGCACTATTAATTTATATGGTCCTGTAAAATTTGATCTTGTATTGTTCAGTTTTATTGTACTAGAGGGAGGGAATATTTATAATCTTTGAGGATATCAATATCATAAGATTTATGTATTTATTTATATGTAGAATGTCGTTAAGGACACTGAGGTTGTGAAGCTTAAATGATTATCTCAGGCTCATTTCTTCAATACAAACACACAAGTCTGGTTTGGTCTGATTCTGACACATTAATTGTCTAATTAGAGGGTGCGCATATCTGCACCATATTTACTTTCTGTTGTGTATTGCAGGCCAGCAGATGTAGGAAACGGGAATAAATTAAACCAGAGATGGTAAGGATTGACCGCTTGTAAAAAAAAAAAAAAAAAAAGGAATCAGAGAAATAGCATCACTTGATATGAATATTGTATTTCTGTAGATTAAAGCATAGAGCATGGCACCAGCAGCGCAAGGTCATGGGTTTGATTCCAAGGGAATGCCTGAACGGATAAAATGTATACCAGCAATGCAATGCAAGTTGCTTTGGATAAAACCGTCTTCCAAATGTACATGAAAATGAAATCTCACTTTTAAGTTAAAGGGGTCATCAGATGCCCATTTTCCACAAGTTCATATGATTCTTTAGGGTCTTAATGAAAAGTCTTTAATATACTTAGGTTAAAAATTCTCAATAGTACTGTAAAAACTGTGGGATTATGAGCCGTAATGTTTACTTTAGTCGTGTTTAGCTGCGAAACTTGCCAACAAGCACATTATTAAGAAAAGTCGTTTGCAAAGATGCATAAAAAACCCGTATACTCACTTCTGTTGTGGGTGAAGCTGCATCAGGAATGATTCGCACAAACATAGACGCATATGTAGATCGAGATCGGCGCTTTCCTTTAAAAAACGAAAGTAGCGTTATCCTCTGCCTCTTCAGCGGCTCAGATGTTGGGAGTAGATGACTACTGCTATGTTCATTATTACATCCAAAAACAGAACACCGCAATCACTCAATCAGACAAATTATTGTCTTCCCCTGCACCTGAGTCACACAATGGCGATCTGAGTCGGACTGTTTCAGCTCGGTGAGGGCGGGTCTAAGGTAAGGTGCTCATGTCAATCAACTATCGTCGGAGAGGCCTCTGTCTGTGTGTCATTCCACCGACAAGAAGCTGAGAATGTCCTGATTATAAAAACGGGATATTACTATTAAAGATTAAAAAAAATACCACTGGGTGGTTATGTACACAAACTGCCAACACACATTAATGTTCAAACAACATGTGAAGTGAGTTTTGCATCCGATGATCCCTTAAGTTAAAATACCAAATCAACTTAAAAAAAATTACTGTAGAATGCACATTAGCTGGACTATATCCTGAAAATACTTTTATCTACACAATTTCATCTAAAGCACAATTTATGACATTGTTGTCATGTTGTGTTGCTGATTTTAACAGTGCTTTGATTTATTTAAAATAAAAATAAATGTTATTTATTGGGATTGATGGTTCCATGAAGAAACTTTAATAAACAAAAGGTTTAGGTACCAACACCAATAAGTACATATGACTGCCGTTTCCAACAGAAATGAACACTAGAGGTGGTAAAACAGCAAGCACTTGTAATCATTTTCGTACACAGTTATGATTACAGCTCCATATGTTTTGCTTTCCAGACGTAACAAACTTGCTCTACACGTCAGCCAGCATGAAATTAGACTTAAGATGTGGAATCCTTGGGTACGAATCCCGTGAAAACAATGTTCCCACAGGTACGTTTTTGTACAAAAGTTCCCACGTTTGGTACAAAAAGTTCCCACATTTACTTCCCACAGGTACATTTTCGTGATGAGATCGGGTAGGTTTTTTTTACAGGTATTTTACCTGCATTTTGAATTTTGCACTGCATTGTGTTGAGTTTTACGGTTAATGGAGGTGTCTGTAAAATGACTGGATAATGTTATAACCAGTAGCCTATATTTTCCTTTTTGTACAGTTCAGATATATGTGACCCTGGAACACAAAACCACTTTTAAGTAGCACGGGTATATTTTTAGCAATAGGCAAAAAGGTATGGGTCAAAATTATAATTTTTTCTTTTATGCCAAAAGATCAATAGGATATTAAGTAAAGATCATGTTCCATAGAGATATTTTGTAAATGTTCTACCTTAAATATATCAAAACATAATTTTTAATTGGTAATATGCATTGAATTTCATTTGGACAACTTTAAAGATTTAGATTTTTTTTGCACCCTCAGACTCCAGATTTTCAAATAGTTGCTATCCTAACAAACCATACATCAATGGAAAGCTTATTTATTTAGCTTTCAGGTGAATATGATTTCGAAAAATGTACCATTATGACTGGTTTTGTGGTCCGGGGTCACATATTTAATGCAACAGTAGTTGCAAAAACAGTAAGAGAATGGCTCTAGGTTACGTATGTAATCATGGTTCCCTGAGAAGGGAACGAGACACCGCATCCCCTAGGGGTCGCTATTGGGGAACGCCGCAGCGTGACTCGTGTTTGTAGAATGCATATAGAAAAACTACATGAAATGGCCGGCGACAGCGTATGACGTCACCGCGGCACGCTCGTCGCTGCTGGTGCGTCACTACCGGGCGACACAGTATGAAGAGCCACCGGTGTAAACACATATCCGCTTCATTGTCTGAAGCTTCTCGTCCGAAGCATGGAAAAAAAGCGTAGGGGACGCGGTGTCTCGTTCCCTTCTCAGGGAACCATGGTTACATACGTAACCTAGAGACGTTCCCTTCCGAGGGAACTCTCACCGCGTCCCCTAGGGGTCGCTATTGGGGAACGGTTATTCCCACGTCTCCATGCTGAGGGGAGTGCATAGTAGCGAGCACTAAGTGTAAATTCTGTGAAGAATTATCCCTATAGGACGAGGTGACAGCTGTCAGAACATAACCTCCCCGGCCAAAGCCTGAACTGTTACTCACTTACCTGAATGGGTCAAAGGACCCAGAGCACAGCTCAGGTTGGAATAGGAGATTCCTTCGGAGGAACGGCTAAGTTAATACTTAGACTTAACTAGAACAGGAACTGCCAGTACTACCGAGTCTAGTTCCCTCAGTGAACTGACTCAGAGATAGCGACTAACAGGCCTGTCCCAAGACAGAGACCGTTCTAGCAGGGGTTATCATCAGATAACACACCCTGGATAACAGATGGTCAGGAGATATCTAAGGTGATATCGAGTGAAGTTGGGCCCAGGGAGACCGGGGTTTTAAACCAACTCAAAAAATGGGAACGAGGACCGTGTAACCCATACCATATAGGATTTTAGAAAAGAACCCAAAAACTCGGTGGGAACTTACCACTTATGTGGATTTTAGGAAGTGCACAAGGATTGCGTGTGCACTTACCACTATTGTGGATTTCAGAAAGTGCCCAGGGTTTAGCGTGGGACACTACCCTAGTAAAATGGGATTTGGAGACTGTTTTTCCCCATTTTGGGGGTTTCATTATGGAGCTACTGACCATCATGATAGTGGACGCAGACAGCGGACAGACCCCTAACCCCGACTTGCAGGGAGGAACATCCGTCCTTAAAAGGCTATACTCTGAAGGGACCCTTAGTGTGAAGGGGAGCATACTAATGCCAGTCCACATGGATGCTTACTAGGAGAAAGTGGTGCTCAGGAATTACCCTTCATTAGAAGGGGGAGCATACTCATCCCACTAGGAGCCGTGCTCTAAAACGGGACCCTATGCGAAGGGGAGCGAACGTGCTCAAATCAGGACCTTGAGAAAAGATAGTGGTTATTTCTTCCTTTAGTCAAGGGAGAAAAATTCACCATGCGGCAGTGGCGCTGCTTTGAGGGAACCTTGAAAAGGTGAGCTGCCAACAGCCTGAAGAGGCTTCAATCGTAGGAGCCTTCGCTTCTAGCACGTTAAGGGTAGGCTTCAAAACCCTGAGAAACAGGGAGAAATGCCAACACCCGCCAGAAGGTGGTGCTCTAGTAGGACCCTTTCCGCAGAAAGGGGAGCAGCCAAAGTCATTTCAAGGTCCTGAAAAGGGGGAACTCCTAGTTAGTCATAAAGCCTGAAGGGGAGGTGACACTCGACCCGGAAGTCAGGCGCAGACAGGCTCCTAACCCTGATTAACAGAGAGGAAAACCCGCCTGCCAGGAGGCAGCGCTCGGATTTCAACCTTCTTCAGAAGGGGAGCTTACTCCTCCTGCCAGGAGCAGCGCTCTTAAGTGGAACCCTTTCTCAAAGGGGAGCAATCATACTTGACTCAGGAAGCCTGATGACAGATTCTACCCAAACAAAGGGGAACTTGTCCATACGACAGTGGTGCTACTGACGAACCTTGAATTAAGGTGAGCTGCTGTCGTTGAAGAGCTCTGAGAGGACCCTTTCCGCGGAAAGGGGAGCTACTAAAGTTACTTCAAGTTCCTGAGAAGGGAGCTCCTGGATAATCATGGGGACAGACTCCTAACCCTGAAGGCCAGAGAGGAACGCCCGTCCTGACGAGGGGCGCTCATTGGGGACCCTTTCCTCGGAAAGGGGAGAGCCCAGCTCGTGCGTGAGGCCTGAAGAGTAAGAATCAGCCTGGACAAGAAGGACAGGCCCCTAACCCAGATGAACCGAGAGGAGAACCTGGCTCTGTCAGCGAGAAACAGTACTCTAAATAAACCCCTTCCGCAGAAAGGGGAGTACTACCTCGGTTGAATCGACCCTGCCCTCGGGCTAACAGGGGGATCGACAGACCCCAGTGTAGGTGGACTTATGTTCCTGTCTCAACGGGACATAAATCCCCCGGAGCAGGAACTTATGAGGACAGACTCCTAACCCTGAAGGCCAGGGAGGAACACCCATCCAGCCGAGGGGGCGCTCATTAGGGACCCTTCCCTTGGGAAGGGGAGAGCCCAGCTCGTGTGTGAGCCTGAAGAGTGAGAATCAGCCTGGACAAGAGGGACAGGCTCCTAACCCAGATGAACCGGGAGGAAAACCTGGCTTGTCAGCGAGAAGCGGTACTCTGAATAAACCCTTTCCGCGGAAAGAGGAGTACTACTTTAGTTACTGGAGAACTGAGAAATTGCTCCTTGGAGACAAAACTCAGGAGGTGCTGGAAAGAACCTTCGGCTGATAAGATCACTCCAAGATCTAAAGTCCACAGAGAGAGTCTGGAAGAGGGATTCTCAAAAAAAGGCCTGCAAAGGACAATGTTCAACATGCCAAGGGCAATCCTAAGAAAGAAACTTAGGGAGCTTACCTTGAAGAGGACATAAGTCCTATGTCTAACATATGCTGAGAGGGTGGTTTACCGCACGACCTGTGGCGTGGATAGGACGAACACTGTCGTAACCATAATCCGTAGGATCAGAGGGGGAGCATCCGCCGTGGACTCGTCATGTTTTTCTCTGAGAAGCAAAAACATAACACACAGGCCTGAGACAGTATTAAGTTCCTTTTCTTTATTAAAAGAAAAAATGAATCGTACTCACCCATGAGTGACCTGCATTTAACTCAAACTTAAACAAAACCTGTTTAAGGAGTTAAAATCCAGACCATCGGTAATGGAGGTTCTTATGGGACATAAGAACCGCTACGTGCAGGGGGCTCATGTTGTAGGGCTCAGACCTGGGCCTTCATGGAGTGAAGGACTTAAAGGCAGTGATCTGCCTAGTCCAAGTGAAAGACCTCTGGTTAGTCCTCCTAAAAGCAGCCCAAACCGGCAGAGTGGGCTGTCTACTTAAACCCTAGCAGGGGAGACAGCACCATCTAGGCAAGAGCTTAAAAAGAACTGCTTTTCTCTTTTCAAAAACCCCCAAAGGGGAGTAATCAGTAAGCCAACACACAGACATCCACAGATATTTGTATGTGTAGGAAGGACTACCAGAGGTAAAAAACTGACCGAAAGCCTCCAGCCCTAAAGGAGGAAGAATTAACACACAGCTAGCCTCAGACAGCTGTAGTTAATAAGACTGTTCTGCCATAATCATGGTCGAACTAGTCTAGGAAAATCTCCCCCTTTATATATACACATATATATATATATATATATATATATATATATACACACATACACGCATAAATAACATGCATATGTATATACATATACATACATACACGTATTTTATGGCAGTAAATTAACTCCACAATCGCGACGCGCAGCACATATTCGGCTCCCGCGGGAGCTAAACAAACTCTGCCCAGGCGCCAAATTCCCTCGGGAATAAAACAAGCAAGGAGCCGCTGGCGACGCCGCGAATGCGTCTGTTAATGCCGCGAGAGGCAAACACACTCATGCAAAATGAGGAACAGAGAAACTCACCTCCCTCCTTTGCGACTGCATTTTTGGAGATAAGCCCATTAGTCCCTCGGGAGCTGGACGAGCTGTAATTTACCACACCCACGTAGCAGAGAGTCGTTGCAAGTGGATATGAGAGCGTGCCTCTCGTTACAAACAAGCAATGAATGCACCAATTGCATTCTACTCTCTCAAGAGCTAATCTTGCTTGCGTTCTCCCCTCACAGCTCGGGCAGTGTGAAAGTGCGGGTATCAGATTACCACACACGTCACAAGCAGGCCTCCGGTGAGAGAATATGCACTCCTAGACAAAGAGAAGCTGAAGACAGCGAAGAGGATATGTGTTTACACCGGTGGCTCTTTATACTGTGTCACCCGGTAGTGACGCACCAGCAGCGACGAGCGCGCCGCGGTGACGTCATACGCTGTCGCCGTCCATTTCATGTAGTTTTTCTATATGCATTCTTCAGACACGAGTCACGCTGCGGCGTTCCCCAATAGCGACCCCTAGGGGACGCGGTGAGAGTTCCCTCGGAAGGGAACATCTTGATAACTACATGACATTGTATTCAAGCACTGTCACTGTGCTAAAGCACACACACACACACACACACACACACACACACACACACACACACACGCACGCACACAATATAAAACAAAGACACTCTGGGGAAAAGAAAGAGAAGGAAAGCTCAACGAGAGAGAGAGAGAGAGTGAGAGAGAGTATGAAAAAGAGATTTTGAGGATTATGTCTGTCTTTCTGTGAGCTGCCATGACCTTACCACTGATATTTCATGCAAATACATTGAGTCACAGACTCAAATTGTGTATGTGTGAAAGAATAATGCAGCTGAGGTAAAATAGAAGTTGTTGTTTCAAACTCTGTGTGTGTGTGTGTGTGTGTGTGTGTGTGTGTGTGGTGCGAGAACAAAAGATATGAGGAGGATGTTGGAACAGCACTTTTCAAGGTTTTGTTCTTTTAGAGTAGAGGGACTTATAAGTCTCCAAAATAACTACATTTAAAATATGTAGCAGTCAGTAGCAATGGGAATAAGAGGGAATAAGGGACTTCTGGCTGGGTTACACTGAAGAAACTGTGCAAAACTAGAAACAAGAAAGGAGTTTTCATATAGCGCTGAACTCTTTACTTTCTTCCTACAGTACTTCCATTACAGGTAAAGTGGTCGCCCCGTTATTATGTTGTTTACATCACTCCTTGAGGACAAAAAGTAAAACGCAAGTACAGGGAGATATAAGCGGATGATACAACTGACTTATGATTTTGAAAAGTTAGAAAATAACAATTGCTTTTTGTTCCCAATAAAATCAACATTTCCTTTATCACTCAGCTCTGGATGGTTGGTCACCAGTAACAGAACAATCAAAAAGAAGATTTGAATAATCTTTCCTAACTTGTTATTCACAACCGCAGAGCTTTTGACTATGGACATTTAATTTAAAATAAAGAATTTACAATATTCTTATTCTCTTTCTATTGCTATCCTTTACCTTGGTAACTGCAGTTTTTGCAAAAAGTTGCTGTTAAATAAAACTTATTAAATACAATTACAATAAAACTTCTTACTGTATTAACCACCACTGTCACAATAAATACAAAAAGGTTCAATTTGTTAAGATTAGTCAATGGAACTGATATAATGAACAACAGCATGTATATCATTTTTAATCTAATTTTAGTGTTAATTTTTAAATATAGGCCTACTATAAATAAATACCAAAAATTGTTCTTTTATGCTAGTTTCTAATATATTTAAATGGACGTGTAACACCAGGCCAGCAGAGGGAGCCCTCGCCTGACTACTGACCTAGCTCAGCTCCCTCTACTTCCTCTCTGACTACTTCCTGTTTGGTAGCTTCATAAGCTAACCATGTGCTCCTGTTCATTGCGAAGTATTGCCAGATCATCTGCCTTACCAAGCGTTTATTTGATTATTTCTGACTGCTTTCCTGTGTATAACCCTGCCTGTTGTTTCTTTACCATTGTCTTTGGAATATTCCTTTGCTACGTTGCCTGATTGGACTGTTAATTTTGTGTACGGACTCTCTGCCTGTTATTTGATTTACGCCACTCGGATCACCCCATGGTTTGTCGACTGTTTGGACTGCTTTACCGGTTTTTGACCCTTGCCTGCTTTCTCACTTTGTTTGTGGAACTTCCCCCAAATAAACTCCCGCATATGGATCCTAATAATGCCTCTGTCCAATCCTTACAGAATACTTCGCCTCCCATGGATCCAGCGGAAGTTTCCGGATTACAAGCGGCATTAGCTTACCAAAGCGACCTCCTCAAGGGCTACCAAGAACAACTCTCCAATTTGCAAGCAGCCAACGAACATCTGACTCATTACATTCGATCACTGCCCACTCCAACACCGAAGACGGTAAGCTTTGCTCTACCTGAGAAATTTGATGGGTCGGCTGACCAAGTGTAAAGGCTTCCTTCGGCAAGTGGGTATCTACTTTGACTATCAAGGGGAGAAATTTGATTCAGAGGAAAAGAAGTGTGCTTTCCTTATGACCTTACTAACGGGCAGAGCAATTGACTGGGCCGCAGCGGTTTGGGACACTGATCCACGGCTGAGAACTTCCATCAACTACTTCATTTCACAACTTAGAGAAGTTTTTGAATACCCTGCTGGAGGCAAAAATGTGGCATCCCAACTCCTCCACCTCGTTCAAGGTAATTGCTCAGCAGCCGACTATGCTATCGAATTCCATACACTTGCAGCACAAAGTGGGTTTAACGATGTCTCCCTCAAAGCCATTTTTCAACAGAGTCTGAATGTCGATCTTCAAGCGGAACTCATCTGCAAAGGGGAAAACCTGTCTTTTACCGATTTCGTTACCCTCACCATCAAGATCGACAACCTGATGAGACAAGCGCCCAAAGGAAAGCACAGTAAGGGAATTTCTCCAACACTCTCATATCACCTGCCTAAACCACCTACCATAGAACCTAGATCAGGCCAAGAACCCATGCAACTTGACGCAACACGATTGTCTGAACAAGAGAGGAGGAGACGACGACAGCACAACCTCTGCTATTACTGCGGTGAAGCAGGCCACCGCAGCGATGGATGTCCCCACAAACCCTCTTCAACTCGCCGGGTGAATATTAATCACTTTGCTTTACTCCAAAACAAATCATTCTTACTACCTGTAATCGTGAAGACTGAAAACACTATCTTCAACTCCACAGCTATGATTGACTCCGGAGCTGCACTCAATTTGATCAGTCGAACTATCGTGGAGAAGTACAGCTTACCTACCCAAACCTGTGAAAACCCCATTGCAATAAAAACTGTGGATGACACTTCCCTAGGCAGAGGAATTACACGCCGGACCAACACCCTTACCCTCACGGTCGGATTATTTCACCAAGAATCTATCACCTTCTACATCATCAATTCCACTCACCACAACATCATTCTGGGCCACCCCTGGCTAACAGCTCATGACCCAGACATCTCCTGGCACCACGGTGAGCTCATTCATTGGTCTCCTTTCTGCTATCAACACTGTCTGCTTGCCGGACCTCAGCCATGTTTCACTACCAGTATTGTGAGTCCCGAAACTAAGAAGATTGTTCACATCCCATCCTGCTATCAAGATCTCTCTGATGTTTTTAGTAAAACCAAAGCCACACGCCTCCCACCTCATCAACCTTGGGATTGTGCAATAGACCTACTACCGAATGCCATGCCACCCAAGAGTAAAATATACCCCCTATCTAGAACTGAAACCCAAACTATGGAGGAATATATTCAGGAAGCCCTTGACTCTGGTTTTATCCGATCATCCACCTCTCCAGCTGCAGCCGGTTTCTTCTTCGTGGAGAAGAAAGATGGGGGACTCCGTCCATGCATTGACTACCGAGGCCTCAATAATGTCACAGTCAAGTTCCGCTATCCTCTGCCATTAGTTCCGTCTGCCCTAGAACAACACAGGGAAGCAACCATTTACACCAAACTTGATTTACAAAGTGCCTACAACCTCATTAGGATTAAAGAGGGAGATGAATGGAAGACTGCTTTTCTCACCACTAGGGGGCACTATGAATATCAGGTCATGCCCTACAGCCTAGCCAACTCACCAGCTGTCTTTCAGTCCTTCACTAATGAGGTATTCAGAGATCTCCTTAACCAATATGTCATTGCCTACATAGACGATATTCTCATTTATTCAAAGTCAGAACAGGAACATGTCCAACATGTCCGTACAGTCCTGTCCCGGCTACTCCTAAACCAACTCTACGTTAAGGCAGAAAAATGTGAGTTTCACGTCAAACAGACATCTTTCCTCGGCTATCTGATCAGTCACCAAGGAGTAAGGATGGATGATGCAAAGGTCAAGGCAGTAACTGAGTGGCCACAACCTACTACTGTCAAGGAACTGCAACGGTTCCTCGGATTTGCAAATTTCTACAGACGCTTTATTCATAATTACAGCTTGGTATCTGCACCCTTAACCTCACTTCTCAAAAACAAACCCAAGAAGCTCAACTGGACAGAAGAGGCAAATCACGCATTCATCTCACTCAAGGAAAAATTCACTACAGCCCCCATCCTGAAACACCCAGACCCCAACCTGCCATTCATCCTTGAAGTAGATGCTTCCGACTGTGGAATTGGAGCGGTCCTCTCGCAACGCCATGGTCAACCAGGCAAGCTCTTTCCATGTGCATTTTTTTCTAGAAAACTCACACCAGCAGAGAGAAACTACGATGTCGGAAACAAAGAACTACTGTCTATAAAAGCAGCCATAGAAGAATGGAGACACTGGCTGGAGGGAGCATTACATCCATTTCAGGTTATCACAGATCACAAGAACCTGGAGTACATCAAATGTGCTAAACGTCTTAACCCACGTCAAGCTCGCTGGTCCCTATTCTTTACTCGATTTCATTTCTCCGTCACATATCGTCCAGGCAGTCAAAACAGTAAAGCAGACGCACTTTCCCGCCGTCATGATCCATCTACCAGCCACACTACCCCTGAACCCATTCTTCCACCCTCTGTCATCATAGCTCCTGTCACCTGGGACTTCATGGACGAATTACAACAAGCACAACAGCAGGATCCCACTCCACCCAACTGTCCGCCCAATAAACATTACGTCCCTGTAATTCTACGACAAAGAATCATGCAATGGGTCCATACATCAATCAGCACCGGTCACCCAGGTATCTCTCGCACACTCCACCTACTCCAAAACTCATTCTGGTGGCCCTCCATGACCAAAGATGTGACTGCATATGTCAAGTCCTGTCATCTCTGTGCCCAATCCAAAACCCCTAAAGAGCTCCCCTCAGGCCTTCTCAAGCCACTACCCATCCCACAAAGACCATGGTCCCACCTCTCAGTTGATTTCATTACCAATTTACCCCCATCTGATGGCTACACTATGATCTTAGTAATTATTGACCGCTTCTCCAAATCATGCTGATTGGTCCCACTGAAAAGTCTCCCAACCGCCATGGAAACTGCCCTGGCCCTATTCAACCATGTCTTCCGCATTTACGGTCTGCCAGAAGACATAGTCAGTGACAGAGGCACTCAGTTCACCTCTCAAGTCTGGAAGTCATTCTGCCAACACCTGGACATAAACGTAAGCCTCACCTCAGGGTTCCATCTTCAATCTAACGGCCAGGTGGAACGCTTGAATCAGGAGATTGGACACTACCTTCGTACATACTGCCACAGAGAACAACATCGTTGGTCAGAATTCCTGCCATGGGCGGAATATGCACAAAATTCAATCACCCATGTGTCTACAGGTCTAACTCCCTTTCAGTGTGTCCTGGGGTTCCTACCCCCTTGTTCCCGTGGTCTGGTGAACCATCTTCGGTTCCTGCGGTGGATGAATGGATGCAACGTAGTGAGAGGGTGTGGGACAGTGCTCACGTCCGCCTGCAACGGGCTGTCAGGAAGCAGGAGTTCCAGGCCAACCGGCGACGTCGCCCACACCCTCCCTACCAACCAGGTCAACGGGTCTGGCTATCCACGAGGGACATCAAGTTGAGGCTGCCCAGCAGGAAGCTCAGCCCAAGGTATGTTGGCCCTTTCAAAATAGTTAAACAAATAAACGAGGTTACTTACCAGCTTGAGCTTCCTGCTAACTACCGTATTTCTCCCTCCTTTCATGTCTCCCTCTTGAAACCGGTCCACCCAGGCGCTGACCCTGGATCCGAAGTCCTAGAGCCACCACCACCCCTGGACATAGACGGGAACCCCACCTATATGGTGAACACGTTGCTGGACTCACGGAGGAGAAGGGGTCAGCTCCAATATCTGGTGGACTGGGAGGGTTATGGACCAGAGGAGAGATCATGGGTAGCCGCTCAAGACATCTTAGATCCCTCTCTCATCGAGGAATTCCACAGAGCCAGACCCGACCGACCTGCACCACGACCATGGGGACGGCCTCGTAGAGCTCCAGGAGGCGCTCCTGGGGGGGGGGGGATTCTGTAACACCAGGCCAGCAGAGGGAGCCCTTGCCTGACTACTGACCTAGCTCAGCTCCCTCTACTTCCTCTCTGACTACTTCCTGTTTTGATAAGCTAACCATGTGCTCCTGTTCATCGCAAAGTATTGCCAGATCATCTGCCTTACCAAGCGTTTATTTGATTATTTCTGACTGCTTTCCTGTGTATAACCCTGCCTGTTGTTTCTTGACCATTGTCTTTGGAATATTCCTTTGCTACGTTGCCTTATTGGACTGTTAATTTTGTGTACGGACTCTCTGCCTGTTATTTGATTTACGCCACTCTGATCACCCCATGGTTTGTCGACTGTTTGGACTGCTTTACCGGTTTTTGACCCTTGCCTGCTTTCTCACTTTGTTTGTGGAACTTCCCCCAAATAAACTCCCGCATATGGATCCTAATAATGCCTCTGTCCAATCCTTACAGGACGGTTCACCCAAAAATGAAAATTCTGTCATTAATTACTTGTTCCAAACCCATAAGACCCAAATCCATTCATCTTCAGAACACAAATTAAGACATTTTTAATAGTCAGCAATGCAACTGACACATTCAAGGCCCAGAAAAGTAGTAAAGACATTGTTAAAATAGTCCATGTGACATTAGTTGTTAAACCTTAATTTTGTGAAGCTATGAGAATACTTTTTGTGCGCAAAGAAAACAAAAATAACAACTTTTCGTAACAATTTCTTCCCTTTCGTCTTCTGATTTCAGCAAAAAATACTTTAATTTGTGTTCTGAAGATGAACGAAGGTCTTGGAACGACATGAGGGTGAGTAATTAATGACAGAATTTTCATTTTTGGGTGAACCATCCCTTTAATTAATAATAATTTATGCAACATTGTACAGGATTTGTGTGTGTGTGTGTGTGTGTGTGTGTGTGTGTGTGTGTGTACCTGGTATTCATCACGTTGTGGGGACCAAATGTCCCCACAAGGATAGGAATACCAGTAGATTTTGACCTTGTGGGGACATTTCTCAGGTCCCCATGAGAAAACAGGCTTATAAATCATGCACAATGAGTTTTTTTGATGAAGTAAAAGTGTGCACAATCTCCTGTGAGGGCTAGGTTTAGGTGTAGGGTAGGTGTAGGGCGATAGAAAGTACGGTTTGTACAGTATAAAAACCATTACGCCTATGGAATGTCCCCATAAAACATGTAAACCCAGCATGTGTGTGTGTGTGTGTGTGTGTGTGTGTGTAAAAATCAACATTTAACCTTGATTAATACATGCTGCTGTTAGTTCAGATGATATATAATTCAATTGTATGTTAACAAATCAAACCTTATGAAGTGTGTCCAAAAAAAGAAATGTGAAAGATTTCACAGTAGTAATAATAATTATCTCTGGTGTTTTGGAAACTGTGGTTACCTTAGTAAGTATGTGTAGGGGTTCTTGTATGCAGTGACATTATGTCAGCAGGAAATAGGCTTGAACCTAAACAAGGTTTAATAAAACCCAAGACTGCTATTTAGATAAATTGTGTGCCTGTTTGTCCATAATGGAGAAGCTGATTTGAACTGAGTGCTGTTAATGTAACAGTAGCTGAGCAATACATAAGTACATGAAGACAGGTGTGTTAGTGAGATAAAGGAGTGGAGGGTATCTAGGTCTGTTAGCAGCTGTGTTTGTCTTGTGTACCAAACAAAAAAAGACTGTCATAGCTATCGTGATTGATGCTTATTCTCTGAAATAGTTAGCAGCGTTTACATGGCTCCCCGGTGCCGACGTGTGCTAACTACACAAACAGACCTGCCGTCTTTTTTTGGTCTCTCTCTGATTAAGCTGTTGTTTTATGAAACGCTGTTAACACACAAAGCCACTTAAAGGACAGATGATCAGCACTGTATTTATACTGAGTACTTTTATCAGGATTACACTGATTGCACAATTTGGACACTAAGAGCTAAAAAGAGCTGTTTGAAATTTTAGCACGCAGGTATACATAAGAATAGCTTTGATGTAGAGTATGTGAAGTGGGCTGTTCATACAGATAAGAGCTTGTTCACAGTGTTCATATGCAATGTATTTTCATTGCAGCTAATTCTTACCTCAGCTATATTGTCTTTTAAAGCAATAACACAGATCTCTGTCAAGCAAAATAATAATAATAAGTGTCCAAACTTTTGGTCTGTACTGTAGCCTATATAACTCAAAAGAGAAACTTTCCTGATTTTCCTTTCTAATTCATGGATATCAGCTGCTCAGAATGAGTCAGAAGCACAATCAGGATATATTTTTGAGTGTTTTTGCCTTTTATTGAAACAATATCTGAGGTACTATAATAACTGCAATTGTATATCTGAGTATTTATGTGTGTGCTGATAGCTCTGATGGTCAGGCTAAGTGCTTCTCGCAGCAAGAGTTAATCAGTGTGTGTGTTGATTTGAGAAGCAATGAAGTGCCTATTCTATTCAAACACTGAATAATGGGGTTGCCAGGTTCATGTCTTTGGGTTCAGAAAACAAATTCTCCCCCCACCTCCTCTTCTGTCCTCTATTCGCTTTCCCTCCCTCATTCTGTCCCATCCCCCAGTCTATTCTACGCTCTTTTCATCAGCCATTTCCATTCCAAGCACAAGCAGCATTTTTATGCACTGACGAACAGAAGAAGTACCATTCATTTCATTTTCGTCGTCTTTTACTCGAAATGGAGGGAAAGACATGAAAAATGGGGCTCGCTATCTGTAAACACACAATTAATAATCACAACATAATGACTAGCACTGAAAGGCAAATAGGATACATTAGTGATGTGAATGGTAGTAATCCTCAGCACTGTGTGATTAGTAATGTCTAAGCTGTGTAATAGTGGATTGTAGTGCTTTTCAAATCTACTCCTGGTGGGCCTGCATTCTGCAGAGTTTTACTCCAAACCTAATCAAACACAACTTAGCAAGTTAATCAAGGAGGTCTGTAATACCTGCAGAAAGCCATCCGTTAGCATTGCCATTCGTCTCAATGGCAGTTGCTCGGCTGCTACAGGAAGTTTGCCATTTAAAATCTGACAATTTTGTTCATTGGACCACTTTTTTTTTTTTACCTAATCACATAAGCTGGAAAATGCTGGAGAGCAATGGCACTGCAAAATGATGTCGTGGTCTGGTGGGCTTCAAAAATCAAAATAGTTTGAGGGCCATGGGCTGAAAATAAATGTTGTTAAATCAAGTCTAACTATATTAAATTTACATATTTTCTACAATGTCAATAATTAATTATATTAATTTTATTTTCTGCATTTTACTTTGAAAACTACACGTTAAAACATAAAGGTAAATACAATTTTTCCAGCTTTTTTTTCCAAACAAGTAAAGTTGTGTGCATACATAGTTAATACAGAAAGTGAAACTTTTAGTCACTGTGAAACTGTTACTTAGTGCTCAATTCTTATTTCAGATCAGATTTTTTTTCTATAGCTGTCCACATTTTTGTTTTAACTGTGGCCAATATTTGATTTACAGTGTGAACAGATCATGGTTCTGAACTGACCCATATGTGCAAAAGAACAATGCGAACAGGGTTGCCAGTGCCCCAATTGCTTCTCAGAACTAGCTCAGTTGCATTCTGGGGGGTAAATATAGCATTAGTGGTGTTGACAAACAGCCCGCAGTAACAGTGAATAAGTATTCCAGTTCTGCAAAAAAACTGAGGATTTGGCAACACTTGTACAGTGCGCTGTCATAGGGAAGTAAACATGGAGGACATAAAGTAAGTGATTATGTGTTTATTTATTATGTGATTTGCTGCAGAAGCCAGCAAAATTATGCACAGGCAATATAAAAAATACAGACAATGATGTTGACATAAGAGAGCAGAGTTTTGAAACTTTTATGATATGAGCCCTAATGTTTTGCTTGTATATAGAGTTGTCACTGTTAATACTAATGAGTATACTTCTGACTACATTTCACAACTGTCTTGATAACTTTGGGTATGTAAAATTTTTGAAGTGACTCCCATGAGCACAGAATCGTGACCAATGTTGATTCTGATATGACCGTTCAGACTATGATCGCATTGCAAAACATCTGATCTGTGTTGGATTTAGTACCACATATGGAAGTGACACAAATTGCAAATTGAAAAGATCCAATTGTATGTGGTTTATGCTATTCACACTGTCATGAGAAAAACAGACCTGAGTCACATGGGAGCAAATAAATTGGATTTGGACCACATTTGCATGCAGTGTGAGCATAGCCTATAGCTATGTTTCCACCACCCCACAATGTGTTTTTATGTACATTTTGAAGTATCGCATCAGAAACGAGTGATAGAAACACCACATTTTGAATAAAAAAAACCTTAGTTCGCAAAAAGGTTTTTACGCTCGCTTAAGGTGTTTTTTGACTTTTGCGAAAAAGGGTTAATGCGAATACTGGGAGATAGAAACGCATTTGCTGAATAAATTCCTCATAACAAATCAAAAAATCATGTGACTTTGTGCTATGGGACAGCAAAACTTGACTAACCAGCGGACCGATCTCGTTCCGCAGCATCTAAGATGTTGATATGGTCATTATGAAAAGCCTGAGCATGAAATGTATAATTTTTCACATTTACCGTTTCGTCTGCTCGCTCCAAGGCGCATGTAATTTACTATATATGAAAATTATTATATTCAGTGGCTTCTCCTACTTTATTAGTGACATATAATGCCAGTTTTATCAGAAAGTGATGATTTTTCCCTTTGACTTGTTTGACTTGAAACTGAGCTTACTCAAAAATATTTTATGCGATAATTCATTAATTAAATTCACAACTTTGGATGGAAACGTCTAGGTTACGTAGGTAACCCTCGTTCCCTGAAGGAGGGAACGGAGACGTTACATTGGGATCTCGCTTGAGAGACCAATCATCTCTGAGCCTTATTCAAAAGGCCAATGAAAATTGGCGAGTGGACGTGCGTGCCGACCACGCCCCCGTACATACGGGTATATAAGATGGCGGCGCGCACCACTCAGTCAGGCTTTGCTGAAGAGCCGGGAGAGCCCGGCGTCAGCGCGACGTCAGGTCGTGGCAGGGGAATGTAATGTCTCCGTTCCCTCCTTCAGGGAACGAGGGTTACCTACGTAACCTAGACGTTCCCCTCTCAGTCGAATCACTTCGACGTTACATTGGGAACTTGGACCCATGGAAAAGGCCACGAACCTGGCGCCGCGTTACGCCCTACGCCACGTGCAGACAGGTGGACGTGTCCGCAGGCGGGTACGAGCGTAACCTTCCCAACGCTCTGGGGGCCAAAGTAGGGGGACCCCAAAGGGATGCCAGTTGTACTGAAGCAGGGGTTGGGGGGCGGAGCACATGAGATATTTTACATGTGGAATGAGAATAATTCGATGTATCCATAGGAACTAGGGATATACAAGGGAACCACGGCCTTCTGGCTGACCGGGGAGAAATACTGAGATATTTTGCCACAACCTGCGGGGCGAAGGAGACACGGCAGGAGCACAGTCAGTACCTACTCCGCACTAGACTGACTGCGGGGCATGGAGGACCCAGGTTGTTTCTTAAGGGAACGGCTGGGAAATGGCGCACGGATCCCGAAGGATCATCCTGAAGGCACCAGCCGGTCTCCCGCTTGCCTGATGTCTATGTTAAGACATGGGAGGACACGGCCTCTACGCAGAGGTTATAAAACCTGGCGAAGGTATTAGGTGTCGCCCAACCCGCAGCTCTACAGATCGAAGTCCTAAGGGGCATGGCTCTCCCTGATATAAGTAGGATAGGGAGATGGCCTCGACCACCCAGTGGGCCAACCTCTGTTTAGAGACAGCGTTCCCTTTCTGCTGACCTCCAAAACAAACAAAGAGCTGCTGGCTGCGTCTAAAGGGACGAGTGCGGTCCACGTATGTACCAAGGTTATTTTCGTAAACGAAAACTAAAACTAAGACGAAAACTATTGATCAAAAAACATTTTCGTAAACTGAAATAAAATAAAAATGTCAAAATAAATGAAAAACTAGAACGAAACGAAACTAACAACTTTTATTGAAAAACTAACTGAAATAAAATAATAATTATCAAAAATAAATAATCGTTTTCGTAATCATTATGTTCTCACCCCATGGCGGAAAAATAAAGGCTGCGACATGAACAGCACCTGAATTAAATCTAGGCTACTGCATCAGTTTTTATTGATGTATTTTATGTAACACAAGCGATCAAACCAATATACTGGAGCTGCTTAATCGTTAGAGATTCAAACCCCCACGCGATCATTTGTAAATGACAACGATTCCTCATGTCTATTAAACCTTTGAAAAGTCTTACCGGAACATTCAAATCTATATTTGCACTGCCTCTGACAGAGAGAGCGGTCATCATGTTTATGTGAAAAAAAAAAAACGGCTTCACAAACAGTCTTTTCAAATACCCAGTCGTTAATATTATCACAGCAATATTCTGATTAAAGGTCATAGTTTGGATATAAACACTGATGTGATGTCTATGGTAGAGATCAAAACAGAGCACGTCATTTTTTGAAAGTAATTGGCGCTTCAAGTAATGTTTGTGTCGATTGCTTTGTTTCGCCACTAGATGGAAACAACTGTTAAAATATGTATTTGTCATTGACTACTAGAGATTGATTCAAAAACGCAGATTCATCCAGTTATGTTTTTGTGAGCAAATCATTTATTCATTCAAACCACTTTTTCATAAATTTAATATAAAAAGTTGGTGTATTAAATATATTCTATTTTAAATATTATGTATTAAATTATTAATAATTCATTCAAATGAATTAAACACTTTTTAATAGACTGAAGCAATTAATATTTTGTCTCACATTATTTTACTTAGTTTAGAATTGCTAGGAAATCGTGATCTCTATTTAATCTCTAAAAAACTAAAACTAAAACTGAAACTAAACTATATAAAAACTAAATAGAAATGTGTTTACAAAATAGAAACTAAACTAAAACTAACAAAATTGTTAATGAAACTAATAAAAACTAAACTAAGTTTTATTGCAAATTTGAAAACTATACTAAAATAAAACTAATTTAAAAAAGCAAAACTAAATTAACCTTGGTATGTACGTAGAGCGCGGACTGGGCACAGTAGCGCAGCGGTTGGGTCTGCCTCCTCCAGGGGCAGAGCTTGCAGGTTCACCACCTGATCGCGGAAAGGCGTGGTGGGAACCTTGGGCACATAACCGGGCCGGGGTCTCAGGATAACGTGAGAATCGCCGGGCCCGAACTCTAAGCACGTTTCGTCGACAGAGAAGGCTTGTAGGTCCCCTACCCTCTTGATGGAGGCCAACGCCGTCAGGAGCGCTGTCTTAAGTGACAGATATTTTAGCTCGACTGAGGCAAGTGGCTCAAATGGGGCGTCCCGTAGGCCTCGGAGGGCGACGGAGAGGTCCCAAGAGGGTAAGAGGTGCGGTCTGGGAGGATTGAGCCTCCTGGCACCTCTGAGGAACCTCACGACCAGTGGGTGCTTACCTAGGGATGTTCCATCCACTGCATCAAGATACACCGCGATGGCTGCGACGTACACTTTGAGAGTCGAAGGGGACAGCCTGCGCTCCAACTTCTCCTGCAGGAAGGAAAGCACAACTGCAATCGTGCATCTCTGGGGGTCCTCTGCACGAGAGGAACACCAGTCGACGAACAGACCCCACCTCAGTGCTTGCCCGTTGCATACAGCACCCCAACCCGTGGTGGAGGCATCCGTGTAGATCACGGTATGCCTGGACACCTGTCCCAGGGGCACCCATGCCCGTAGGAAAACAGGGTCGGACCACGGGCTGAATAGGCGGCAACACTGCGGGGAAACGCCAATCCGGAGTGTGCCACGGTGCCATGCCCATCTCGGGACTCGATCGTGTAGCCAGCGCTGAAGCGGTCTCATATGAAGCAAGCCCAGCGGCGTAACCGCGGCTGCAGCTGCCATATGCCCCAGGAGCCTCTGAAATATTTTGAGAGGAACCGCTGTTTTGTGTCTGATTGTTTCCAGACACTTCAGCACCGACGACGCACGCTCGTGGGTGAGGCGGGCTGTCATTTCAACCGAGTCCAGCTCCACGCCGAGAAAAGAGATCCTCTGCACTGGGGAGAGCTCTTTTCTCGGTTGACCTGAAGGCCCAGACGGCTGAGGTGCTGGAGCACCAGGTCCCTCTGTTCGCACAACAGATCTCGCGAGTGAGCTACGAGAAGCCAGTCGTCGAGATAGTTGAGGATGCGAAAGCCTGCCTGCCAAAGAGGGGACAGGGCTGCCTCCGCGACCTTCGTGAAGACACGGGGAGAGAGGGACAGGTCAAATGGGAGAACCTTGTACTGATACGCCCGACCCTCGAAAGCAAACCGTAGAAAGGGTCTGTGTCGAGGAAGAATCGAGACGTGAAAGTACGCGTCCTTCAGGTCGATGGCTGCAAACCAATCCTGGGGGCGGATGCATGTGAGCATGCGCTTCGTGGTGAGCATCTTGAACGGCAGCCTGAGAAGGGACCGATTCAGTGCTCTGAGATCCAGGATGGGTCTTAACCCACCGCTCTTTTTGGGCACGATGAAGTAGGGACTGTAGAACCCTGACTTCATCTTGGCTGGAGGGACAGGCTCGATTGCATTCTTCGCCAGTAGGACTGCAACTTCCGCACGCAGGACAGCGGCATGTGTGTCTGATTGAACAGTAGTGTGAAACACGCCTCTGTACCTGGGGGGACGCCTGGCGAACTGAATCGCATAGCCGAGACGTACCGTCCGTATCAACCACCGCGAGAGGCTGGGGAGCTGAAGCCACGCTCCCAGCCGAGTAGACAGGGGTATCAAGGGAGCGTTGACCGACGTGACCGCAGTGGGGCAGCCTAGGGGGGGGAAGGGGTCTGATCCCAGAAGGATGAACGTCCTGGAGAAGTCTGGCTGCATTGAGCAGCGCTTACCTTCTTCCCTGGTTCCCGCGCTGGCGACATCCGGCTCCGAGTCTGGTTCCGAGGAGTGTAAATACTGCTCAGGAAGGAAACCCGGGGCCGGAGCCCCGGAGGTGAGAAATTCAGCTCTTTTTGTGGCTTTGTGGGTACCGCCGGCCCGTAGGCCGACGGCGATGTTATATGAGTGCACAGCAACTCCCGGCCCTCCACCGGGAGTGGGGACGCAGATGTCTTCGTTCCCAAAAGAGCGGATTTCTTCACCTCCGGGGTGCCCGTCTCAGGGATGCTTCGTAGCTCGTCTGCGGGTGTTCTTCGCAGGACCCTGAGAAGCGGGCGGCGTCCCTCTCCCACGGCCAGCTCGTAGTCGGGCCGCGAGTCTCGCTTCGTGGATCTCAGCGGGGGACGGAGCTGGTGTTGGTTTAGGAGCCGCGGGGGGACGCCCTCGGCGACGAGCAGGCGGAGGCGGAGGCCCAGGCGGCGGGAAGGTGGCTTCGCGGCGGGGCAAGATGTGCTTTATGGCCCCCGTCTGCTTCTGGACCGTGGAGAACTGCTGAGCGAAGTCCTCCACCGTGTCGCCGAATAGGCCGCCCTGGGAGACAGGAGAGTCGAGAAAGCGTGCTTTGTCGGCCTCTGCCATCTGGGCCAGGGTCAGCCACAGGTGTCGTTCCTGGACCATGCAGGTGGACATCACCTGACCAAGGGAGCGCGCCGTGACCTTCGTGGCCCGGAGGGCGAAGTCGGTGGCGGCGCGGAGTTCTTCAAATGTCCCTTGATCAGGACCACTCTCGTGCAGGTGTTTGAGTGCCTGCGCCTGGTACACTTGAAGTGTGGCCATGGCATGCAGGGCGGTGGCAGCATGCCCGGCGGCATGAAAAGCCCGCTCCGCGAGGGCGGAGGAGAGCTTGCACGCTCGAGAGGGGAGACGTGGGCGACCCCGCCAGATGGCAGCGCCGCACGGGCAAAGGTGCACCGCAACAGCACGCTCAACCTGGGGGATCGCCACGTACC
This sequence comes from Garra rufa, assembly GCF_049309525.1. Classification (NCBI taxonomy): domain Eukaryota; kingdom Metazoa; phylum Chordata; class Actinopteri; order Cypriniformes; family Cyprinidae; genus Garra; species Garra rufa. The sequence continues at coordinate 37,338,937 of NC_133363.1, read as the reverse complement.
CCCTGGCTGCCCCGCCGTCGAGAGTGGCGAGGGGAGAGGAGCTGGAGCGCGCTCTAAATTAATACGGAGCGCGCCACAATTTTGTCAGCTCCTCATGCACCTCCGGGAAGAAAGGAACCGGGGAAGAGCACGGCGGTGCCGCCGGTGCCGCCGGTGCCCTCCCCAGGAACCAGTCATCCAGCCTAGAGGGATCGGCCGGAGGCTCATTAGAAATCTCCAAGCCGATCCCCCTGGCTGCCCAGAGGAGCATAGCCGACAGTTCGGCGTCAGCCTCCGAAGGGGCAGCGACCGCGGGGGGGCGCTGCACCAAAGGGGTGGAGGCCTCACCGTCTGACTCTCCCTCCGATGCTGTGATGGACATCTCATCCCCAGCAGGAGCCCCGAAGGAGACGCTCAGCCCGGCAGGCAGGGAAGCGTACTGCTGCGGAAGCTCGACGGGGCCACGCTGAGATAGAGAAGACCGCAGGGCTTTCTGGGCCGGCGGAACGTTCTCCACTGTGACTTGGATGTCCCCCCCGGGCCTCGCCGCGGTGGCCAAAAAGCATTGACGGCTTAACGACCGGCCGCGGGAGGAAACCGAGGGGAGCCGGCTCGCGAACGAGCGGCGGGACATGGACATGCTCTCACAATGCGGGCATGATCCATCCGTGAAGCCCAAGCACGTGAGGCAGCGTTCATGTCCGTCCGCGGGGGTGAGGAAACTACCACACCCAGAAACGCACGGCCGAAGAGCCATTCTGAAAAGAACGTCTGATTGGCCGCGAGAAATTGCTCTTTTGTGATCCCGGATTGCCCAGGGAGGAGCTGCGGGGGCAGCCGTGCACTCTCCGGAGCTGCTCACTGGAAGCAAAAGGCTTTATATAGCCGTGAAAACGGCTGCACGCGGGACCACGCCAGCGGCCGCCAATAAAGCTCTTTTGTGAAATTCACTCTTTCAGTCTTGGCAGCACACTGGCGGGAGGGAGCATAAACTCCTGAAGAACTCTTCTTTTGGTAGAAGTCTTTGTTTGCAGAGATAGAGGCTCGAACTGACTGAGTGGTGCACATCCACTCGCCAATTTTCATTGGCCTTTTGAATAAGGCTCAGAGATGATTGGTCTCTCAAGCGAGATCCCAATGTAACGTCGATGTGATTCGACTGAGAGGGGTACCCGACTTGTCTGCCAGGTTAGTGGCACCAAAATTTTGAGTTTGGTTTGAAGCACTTAAAGGGATAGTTCACCTAAAAATGGAAATTTGCTTAAGATATTTATTTGTCCTTTCAGGACATCTAATGTGGGGATGAGTTTGTTTCTTTGTCATAACAGATTTGGCAAAATATAGCATTATATGATTTGGTCACCAGTGGATACTCTGCAGTGAATCGGTGCCGTCAGAATGAGAGTCCAAACTAGTGATCGACCGATATTGATTTTTTTATTACCGATACCGATACCAATTATTTGCGTGTTTATGTGCCTGGTAACCGATATTCATAACCGATATTTATTTACTATTATACTTCTGTTTTTGACACAATGATTACAACACCACTGAACTGAACAAACCGTTTTATTTATAACAATCACTCCCTCCTTGCATACAAATCAAAATTCTTATTTATACACCAATAAATAGAAAACGTATTGTTATTTTCATTAAACTTTGCACTGCAAAAAGCAGCAATTATACTCTTTTAATGCTGACAATTATTGGCATGTGGTAGGAACAAAGATTGCACACTAGTGTTTCAAACTCTCCTGTTATTTTATTTTATTTTATGAACAGGACTGTTACATTTCACACATACTGATTTTTTTTTTTTTTTTTTTGAGGCGGAGCGGTGTTTCTGATATCAGTGAGCGAGGAGTGGAGCGGGAGCAGAGCGATTATTAAATGCACGGAGCACGGAGGGGAAATTGTTGCTGCTCCACTCCGCACACATAGGCTACTTTGCGCCGCATAGAGATTTCCAGCCACGTAAGTTGAGTTTTTGAAGTTTTCTATATTATTATTTATTCTTTATATATTTGTTAATTATTTGTTTACTTTACCACTGCGACTTTGCGCAGCAGAGCTGCCTGCCCTGCTCTCTATTTCTGTTCGAAATGCCTTTGTTCTGAGATGGTGATAATAAACTTTAAATCTAACATTGTGATATATTGATGTTTGTTTTATATCTGTGGATTGTATTGTAGACTAGTCAAGTGTTGATTTGATATATAGGTTAAATTGAGTAAACTCACTGTGGACCACATACCGCTTGGATATCGATGTCACTTAAAAAACAAAAACTTACATTTAAAAAACAAACAAAAAAACTCCAAACATTTCTCTAAATTATTCTGATAAAAAAACGAAACGAAGAAAAAAAAAACTTTCTATCAAATACAAATCTGGTCTATTTTAATGGCTGTAAAAGTATAAGCTGTTTGGCGGAAAAAAAGATGGGCTTCGGGTTGGACTTGGGCCAAAAATATTGATAAGCTGTTGGACAAGGGCAGGGCTACAGCCAGGGCCGGGCTAGGGCTTAGATTTAAGGCCCGTGCAGGGCTCTATTCATGGCTGTATACTATTTATTTCAGACAAAGTTACGTCTTTGTTGTGACAGGATTTGACGGATTATCTTGCGTGACTCTGTGAGTTTGTCTTTATTTCTTAGAGCCAAGCTGCATAAACTACATATCAGTCATTTATGTAACACGTCTAATTTGTGCATTAATAGTTGTTATGTTAAATAAAGTTTACTAAATATAGCAAAGCAAGTAAATATACTTTACTTGTGCACGCAGTTGTTGTTTCCCCACCGTACTGCAATGGCGATCATGCGCTTAATTCTCAAAACACCCACAAGATGGCGTCATTTATCGGTGAACCCGATATTACAAAACCGATAACCGATTATGGTAAAATGCTTAAATATCGGGAAAAATATCGGTAAATCGATATATCGGTCGATCTCTAGTCCAAACAGCTGATAAAAACATTACAATAATCCAGAAGTAATCGACACGACTCCAGTCTGTCAGCTAATGTCTTGTGAAGTGAAAAGCTGCATGTTTGTAAGAAACAAATTCATCATTAAGATTTTACCTTTGTCGGCAGTTGCGCTTCGGGTGTCCCGAGTTCAAATCCCACCATGTGGACGTTTCCTGATTCCATCTCCCTTTCACTCTTCCACTCATTTCCTGTCAGATCTCCACTGTCCTATAAAGAAAAAAAAAGCCAAAAATGATGTTTTAAAGCTGCAGTCCATAACTTTTTTTGTGTTCAGAATTTACCAAATTCGAGTACATCATGAATCCATTTTCCAAACCATGTTTTTGGCTTATCCTGAATCACTACAGTTCACCTATAATAAGTTTTTTTTTTTTTACATTTGGACTCTATTAGATTGGTTCTGGTAGGAACCATTGCAGAGTAGCTCAGTACCTTCGTGACGCGTCATTGACATCAACAAAGAGAAGTTGTCCGGCTACATTGTTCTTCCACAAGATGCACACAGTTCTGTTTATTAACCGCTAGAGCGACAAGAGACTGCAGCTTTAACTTTAAACCAATGCTGCTAGCGAAAATACGAGTGGATAGTGATGTAATGCTAAATTTCTTAAAATCTGTTTCAATGAATTAACAAAGTCTTCTACATCTTGGATGGCCTGAGTGGGAGTATTTCTTTAGTATCACGTAAAATAGATATCCATGGGCAGAACTGAACTTTCAGTATTTTTTGTGTTATGTGTGTTCATGAAACACAATTCAATCTGTAGGGCAGAAATTCTGCTTAGATTTACAGAGACTTCTGTTTAGTATTTAAATGGTATTTAATGATCTTTTATTGTGGCATAAGCTATTTCAGATGAACCCATCCCTTAAAGATACAAAAAAAAAAAAAAAAAATATTTATCACTGACATATGTCAGCTTAGATGGTTCCTGTCTAAGTGGGTGGTTGTTGGCAGCTTGAGGTATTTGAGCACAATCATGCACTGTTGGATCGTGGTAAATATGTGATATGTATGGTAATAAGCCACAAGAGGCCATACATTACAGTGATTTTACCATGGTCACTGCATCCAATCATATTTAAAAGCTGAAACTATCCATTATATAAGGACATTTATACTTCTGATGTTCACCGGCATATTGAGGGAATATGAGTCATGCTAAATCATGCTTGCCTGCTGTTTCTTTTCCTGTTGTTTTACAGAATAAAGAACATGGTGATATTAGATTAGAATGACAGTTTTTGCAGCAACTTAGAAAACTGTTACTATTTCTTGTCCTTTGATGCCTTTATGAGGTGCTTATGCATACAATGTGCAAAATGTTATGAAATTAGTGTTTATGCAAAAAAAGGACACAAGTAATGTTGAAAAATCTGATGGTTAAGTGTATTTGACTCGTCCACTAATGTACAATATGAAAAGAGACAGGATGGTTGTAATTATCATTTATTTTAAGACATTTTCATTTATAGTGGATTCAGACTGTAAGCGCCGCTGTCTTTCTGACTCCAGGTGTCTGCCTCAGGAGTAATCAGTATGCATTAAATCTCATCTGCTTTTTGCAATGTTATTGATGTGCGAGGAATAAAAAGACACACGTATCCTTTAATAATCACTCTGACTCAAAATTGAAAAGAGCAGATACAAAAGCCATTTTAATTTTAATCAGCACACATTTATCTGTTATATTCTTTCTGTCTCTACTTTGTGAAGTGACTTGAGTCTAACAGATAAATAGCATCTTCATACTGCATGATTGAAACACAAGCTACTGACTCAACCCAACCTCTGTGACGGGCTGTTTAAAGTCCAGCATCAATGAAACATGGCAGATGGGCTCACCACCTCGCTGTCCTTTATGGGAATGAATTCTGTATGAACTTCTGTCCAATAGCACGAGAGGGAACAGTTCTGTGATTAATAAAGCAGTTGAATTGAATTGTAAAAGAAATGAGGTTTTGAAGACACATAATCTGCTCCAGTCTCTTTTGTTCAACACATGGGCTTTTGGCTCCTGTTTCTTTCTCTCTCTCTGTAGTACTGAAGTATATTTGAAGTGTTTGAAGTTTACAGGCTGCATGATGAGAAACCTAAAATGGTTTTTCTGTAACCATGTTTTTTTTCAACCTCCCAACGTTACTGTTTTATAATTCTGAGAAAGTATCACCATTCGATTCTGATTCACAAGCTTTCGATTAAATTTCTGATTCAAATTCAACTAATGCTGTAAAATATGATTTGTGATTATTTGTCAACAAATGCTTAAATTAAACTCTGTGAAGTTTTTATAATTGTAACATTACAGTTACATAGCCCTAGTTATATTTCTACTCCAATACACTTTATGAAAAATAAACATTTAAATTGTGGCTGTCCTAAAAACTTGACAGATTTATTCAAGCATGAATTATTCATTGAATAACACTATAAATTATAATGAAGATGTCGGTTCATATATTTAGCAAAATGCTTCTCTCTAGAGTTAATATTTGTAGCTGACAAACGAGTTTTTGGACATTTTGTGACAGTTTACTGTTATATTGATGTCTTTGCATGGTTGAAACACTGATTGAGCAATTACATAAGACAGGATAAGTTGGTAAGTTGTACTCTTACCTTTGGATGTTTATTAATGTATATTTCATGCTAAAACTAAGTTATTAAAGTAGATTAGACAATCAGTTCACGTGTGCTTTGCACTGCTGCTTCTGTCAGTTGAATACTGTAAATGGACAGAATATTGATTTTGAGACTTTGTTTCATATCAAAAGAAAGAAAACACAAAGGTTATTGCAATTTTTTTTGGATTGGAGGTACACTAATGCTTTGTTTATTAACTGAAACAGATAGACTAACTGTTTCTTGGGATTTTAAGAAGAAAAATTTATCAATTAAAATAGATTTAAAAAAATCTATAGTTTTATCCAGCCCTAGTAAATATTATTTTTTTTTATATATATATTAAAAAAAAGAAACTAATTTCTAATTCTATTTCCAATTTCTCACATTCAGCTGTTGTTCTCTTTACCCTGAGGCTGAAATAGGCTTCTATAAATGTTTTGGGTAATATTACTGTATGTGACCCTGGACCATAAAACCAGTCATAGGGGTCATTTTTTAAATTTGAGATTTATACATAACACTGAGTAAATAAGCTTTCCATTGATGTATGGTTTGTTAGGATAGGACAATATTCCATACAAAACTATTTGAAAATCTGGAATCTGAGGGTGCAAAAAAATCTAAATACTGAGAAAATCACCTTTAAAGTTGTCCAAATGAAGTTTTTAGCAATGCATATTACTAATCAAAAATTATGTAGGAAATTTACAAAATATCTTCATGGAACATGATCTTTACTTAATATCCTAATAATTTTGACATAAATGAAAAATTGATCATTTTGACCCATACAATGTATTTTTTGCTATTGCTACAAATACACCCGTGCTACTTAAGACTATTTTTGTGCTCCAGGGTCACGTATTTAAGTTCATTGCACCAAATTGAACAGATTTTCATATACAGTGGTTTGAAATGTCCTGTGCATTCAGAGGCACTCAAAAAAATGTTGCATTCAGTAGATTTGACACTTGGATGAACTGCCATGTTATGTATTCAGCAATAAAATGATCCAAAGACCCTTGAATGGACAAAGCCCTGTTCTCATGTTCTGCATGTCTGCACTAGAGGCTCAAACATACAGAAAAGTCCTTTCATTCTGTTACGGTTACACACTTTCTCTTTATGGAGGAAAACTAACACTCCTCTGTGTATAGATCAAATTCTACAGAGAAGTCAATTGCAAAATTCAGGCTTTTGGAAAAATTCTGTCCATTTCACTGACTGAAAATCTCTGATTTATTTGTACTGACAAGCTTCCCTCATAATCAGGCAGTTGAACCTCTGAACCAATACAAGTGTGATTGGTTTTGTACAAAAACACTACAATATCAATCGTGTTTTAGACCGCAAGCATATACAACAGATCTCAGAGAGCCGCAGTGGTTTGATGCTGCTGGTACTGTATGAAATGAAATGGAAGATGTGGTTTGGTTTACTGGCAGTGCCAGTGACTAAAGGAATTGCCATTCACAAAAGCTGAATTCTCAATTCATGTTAAAAACCACAAGAGCGGTGCATAACTGAAAAGAGTTCTCCTCCTGCGCACACAAACACTACCAACACCTTAGAGAAGCAAGAAATGACATGTCAGGAAAGGCAACAATGAGAAAGTCTCATTTTTATGAAATACGTAATTGCTGCAGTGCAGAAAAGGAGCAGGCAAATGATTCAATTCTCTTAATGTTCAGCGTTGGCCGGGCTCCAGCGGACTTATACTGTATAAGAGGCCTGCTCGAACGATTTCTTGGTTGCCAAGCGCTGCTACAGCAAACAGACGGCTACTCTGAGAAGATAGCTGACAGACCGGCAGACAGTTAAACACAGCTGTAGGAACCAGAACATTCTATGTTTCGTTGGAGTCAGCAGATTATAAACACTGTGGAAGTGCCAGAATCAGTCGGTTAGCCTGGAAATGAGATTTGGTGTGAACTTTCTCACATTTCTCCATGTTAAGGAGGGTATTTGAGGTACGGTGGCCAAGTTATATGTTTATACTAGTCCTGCTTTAATAATTCATTACGATGACTCAATTGAGAAAGTTTGAGATGGCTTGAGAGGGGTTTTAGTGTGCTTGAATCATTAATAAATGATGTTTCATTACTTTGCAGATGTTCATTTGCTTTGCTTTTATTTTTTTTCTCTCTCTCTCAGGCCACCACAGAATCAAATTTAAAGTGGGACATGTCAGGATGGAAAGTTGGTGGTGTAAAACTATAAGCCTCTTGCATTAGCCTTTTTCTCTTTGTGATAATAACATCTCACAGCTAACATGATTACTTACACCAGAAATGAGGATGTTTTTGTGTTTGCCCTGGAAAAGACAAGAAACTTATTTGTCTCTTTCTCTTTCTCTCCGCCTTTTACCCACAAGCCCTATAATTGAATTCACTTCTAGCACATTTAAATGAAGAAAGAAATGGAGAGGAAATGGTGTCAGAGGCACAAAGAGGGAAGCAGCGTTGCTCTTGTAGAGACTGTAAATGTAGAGCGGTAGGAATGAATCACTCTAATGGCTCAGCTGACATCTCCTCTCAATATTATGACTTTTGAAAACTTCTCTAGAAGATTGATTATATAACACTCACTCTATTTACTGCCTGGAACAGAGCGCCCCTTTCCTCAAGTCTTTCGGAAACAGAAAAAGTCTACAAGACAAAAAAGGGCCAAAGGGAGGGAGTAAAAGATGGAGAATTCATCTTTAAGTGGATAGATGCTTAAAAGCATGACATATGTTTTAAAATGCTGAAAGCAGGCGTGAGTTCACCCGTGTTAATGGGAGAATATGTGACTCATGCTATTGTTGAAAGAGTGTGTGTGTGTGTGTTGCCTGAAATCAAACACCTGTCTGGAATTGTTGAATGTGTGATTAAGAGAGTGATGTCAAACAACAGATGTTTATCAGTTTCTGCTCAAACAGCATAAGGAAAATGAATGTGTCTCATTGTGCTGTGAACGTAGGTGGAAGAGGTAATGCACAACTCCCATTAACAGCAACTTTCTCTTTTTTTATTCAGTTTTATTATTGCACATTAAAGATGGGATACGCAGCAGCTGCAAGTGTTTAGATTCAGTTCACAGGGACCCTAATAAACAGACATAAACACAAACGACCAGCTCTCATCACATTTTTATTTAATAACTATAATGGAGAATTTAACATCATCTAACTGCATCAGTCAACACACACATGTATAAATGTCGTGTTTATATCAAGTGTAAAGTTGAGTTATGTTTTTTTTTTCCTTTTTTGTTGATAGAAATAAAGTTAATATATATTAAGATTTTTTTTTTAAAGGGACAGTTCACCAAAAAATGAAAATTCTGTCATTAATTACTCACCCTTATGTCATTCCAAACCCATAAGACCGTTCATCTTCAGAACACAAATTAAAAAGGTCATTGGATGCAAAATTCATCATGTTCTTTTGAACTAAAATGTGTCTTGGCAGAGTGTGTACACAACCACCCTTCAATGATAAAAATCCACCCAGTGTTTTTTTTTAATCCCAATAAATCATAACCACTTTCTCAGGTCAAGCTTTTTCACAGATTCTTGGCAGAGTGACATCGTTTTTTTATGAATCTTTACAAATCGCCTTTCCTTTCCTAAAGTTTACAGTGTCAGAGAACTGCTCATCACCACATGGAAGAAAGGGACGGGGTGAGCAGAGTTCATTAGCATTTAAAGGGGTAGGCACCGAAACGGGTCGCTGTAAACAGAGCTGTTTTTGACAAGGTACAAAGGGTGTTGTTTACACTACCATTGAGAAATTTTAACCAAAGTATGTTATAGACTTTTCAGTAAGACCCTAAAGAATCATATCAACTTGGAAAATGGGCATCCGATGATCAAGGTAGTAAGGAAATCATTTAAATAGTCCATGTGACATCACTGGTTCAACCGTAATGTTATAAAGCTATGAGAATACTTTTTTTATGCGCAAAAAAAAGAAAAATAATGACTTCATTAATAATTAATTCTCTGCCGCGTGTTTAAAAGTATTCTCGTAGCTTCTTAACATTATGGTTGAACCACTGATGTCACATGGACTATGTGTCTTTACTACCTTTATAGGCCTTCAACGTGTCAGTTGTGTTGTTGTCTATGCAGAGTCAGAAAGCTCTTGGATTTGATCCAAAATATGTTCATTTGTGTTCATAAGATGAAAGAAGGTCTTACAGGGTTGGATCGACATGAGGGTGAGTAATTATTGACAGAATTTTCATTTTTGGGTGAACTATCTCTTTAAGTTTAATAATACTTCACAATATTACTGTTTTTGCTTGATTTCGCTGAAAAATACAGTACATGCAGTAATAGTGCAGTGGTGCGTATATTGTGCTTTTATAACAAATGTTAGTTACATAGGCTTTAAATCACAATATGTCACAAAAAAAAAACAGCATCCCAGTCAGAATCCAGCCACTTGCTGGTCATGATCTGTTGGGAGGGCTGTTTTCATAGCTGTGGTATGACCTGCAGAGAAATTTGGTTTAAGGAATTGTACTCTAAACAAGTGATCCTTGGATAAACAGAATGGAGATTATGCTTCTTGACTGTTATTATGCTAACTCTAATAGGAGACACAGAAATTTGCTGTGTATGCAATGTTTCTGTTTACAATTAGCCAGCGGCTAACTGTCATTTAAATAACTTCATTTCAACTTTATTTTAAGAGTCCTTACTACTAAAAAACATGATCACCCTGCTGAAAAAAACAGCATATGCTGGTTAGGTATGTTTTGGTGCTGGGATGCTGGTTTTAGCTGGTTAATGCTGGTCCTTTGCTGTTTTATGCTGGTCCCTTGCTGGTTTATGCTGGTCCCTTGCTGGTTTATGCTGGTCCTTTGCTGGTTTATGCTGGTCATGTTGCTGGTCAAGGACCAGCATAAACCAGCAAAGGACCAGCATTAACCAGCAACATGACCAGCATAAACCAGCAAAAACCAGCAAGGGACCAGCATAAACCAGCAAAGGACCAGCATATACCAGCTAAAACCAGCATCCCAGCACCAAAACATACCTAACCAGCATATGCTGGTTTTTTCAGCAGGGCATAATATTAGTGCTCTTTAATCTCTGTGAAAGTGCCGGCCATTATGTAGCAGGGCAAAATCAATAACATAAAGGTTAGTTTAAAGACTATCCAAAGGTCAGAGAAACAAAACATACCGAGCGAGTAGTTTCTCACATTTGTCACAGCTTTTTGGGGTTGTGCTACATTATGCTAATTATAGCCTGGAAGCATCTGTAGATGAGTCGAACATGTGATGCCAGATAAAAATGCACGCTTATATCTGGGGCGCTGTGCTTTTTAAAGCACACATTGTTTCTTACCTGACAGCTCATTGTTATTTTTGCTACAGAAATCTGTGTGAATAATTTATTATATATAGATAGCACTGGAATGTGTTCTGCATATCACTGCTTTCATTTTTAAGTGTGTACAGAAAATAGTCAGCTTATGATTAATGCATCTTTTCTGCAATCATTTAACAAAATATTTAAACTTAGTAGATGATGTAAGTGTTACTGACAGATTGGCCTCATTTGTTTACTTAATAAGCACAGAAGTTTGGGAACCCCTTGGGAACCCATTTGATCTATGACTGTTTTTTTTTTTTTTATGGGATGGTTGTTCATGAGTCCCTTGTTTGTTCTGAACAGTTCAACTGAGCACTCATCTTCAGAAAAATCCTCCAGGTCCTGCAGATTCTTCCGTTTTCCAGCATCTTTGCATATTTGAACCTTTTCCAGCAGTAACTGTATGATTTTGAGATCCATCTTTTCACAACTGACGACACAAAACAACCCCATTCAAAAGTTTGTGAACCCTTGGTTCTTAATACTGTGTGTGGTTACTTGGATGATCTACGACTGTCTTTTTTTTCTTTTTTTGGTTTGGGTTTTCCAGCAGTGACTGTATGATTTTGAGATCCATCTTTTCACACTGAGGACAACTGAGGGACTCTGTCAGTTTAAATCTAGATTAAAGACACATCTCTTTAACCTGGCTTACACATAAAACATTAACACATTCCTATAATTCAAATCCGTTAAAGGATTGTTAGGCTGCATTAATTAGGTCAGCCGGAACCGAAAACACCTCCCATAACATCTGATGCACTCGTTGCATCTTAAAAAGAATGGCATCTACGCTAATATTAGTCTGTTTCATTCTTATTCCGAGGTCACCGTAGCCACCAGACCCAGCCTGTATCCGGATCAGATGGTCACTGCAGTCCCCCGGATCCAGTCCGCACCCAGCTTAGATCATGGATCACCACCTGGAGATGACTTCAATAGCCATGGATGTCAACCAGATGAGCTCCAGAGACGGATCATCACTAAAGACCTCGCCAACCTAGACGGCCATCGGCGCTACACCACAGGATCCTGATGAGTTCTCTACAATCAGACATTGGTACAAACTGCTGGTTTCTTCTGGCCAGAGGAGAACTGGTCCCCCGACTGAGCCTGGTTTCTCCCAAGGTTTTTTTCTCCATTTCTGTCACCTGTGGGGTTTTGGTTCCTTGCCGCTGTCGCCTCTGGCTTGCTTAATTGGGGACACTTTCCAGCGATATCGTATACTTTTTGAACTGAACTGACGATGATATCACTGAATTCATTGATGAACTGCCTTTAACTGAAAATTGATTATTTACAATAATGCGTTACTTACACACTATTGTTCTGTTTAAATACTGTGCAGTTGCTTTGACACAATCTGTATTGTTAAAAGCGCTATATAAATAAAGGTGACTTGACTTGACTCAAACACAACTATCAAAAATGGTTCAAACATTCACTGATGCTCCAGAAGGAAACATGATGCATTAAGAACCAGGGGTGAAAACTTTTGAACAGGATGAAGATGTCCAATTTTTTCTTATTTTGTTGAAATATGTTTAGTTTTTTCATGTTGTTTTTTTTTTTTTTTTTTTTTTTTTCATTTAGTGCTGCTCTTTGGAAGCAACAGAAGATACTTGCATGTTTACCTTCAGATTCAAGAAGTTTTCACCCCCTGGCTCTTAATGCATCATGTTTCCTTCTGGAGCATCAGTGAATGTTTGAACCTTTTTTATAGTTGTGTTTGAGTTCCTCAGTTGTCCTCAGTGTGAAAAGCTGGATCTCAAAATCATACATTCACTACTGGAAAACCCAAACCAAAAAAAAAAAAGACAGTCGTAGATCATCCAGGTAACCACACACAGTATTAAGAACCAAGGGTTCACAAACTTTTGAATGGGGTTATTTTAATCATTTTAGCTACTTTTTTGTCTTGTGGACTATATGTAAACATCTTTTATGTAAAATGTCTTACTCAGAAGAGTACTAATTAAAAAATAACATGCATTTTGCTCAAATTATTCACATTTTCAAAGATTCTGCAAGGGGTTACCCAAACTTTTGCATGCCACTGTATGTGACATGTTGTTTACAATGCGTATTCCAACCAGCTGAGGTGAATTATAGATGTGAACTTTGACCTTGAGGCTGTGACCTGCTGTCTGGGTTATTGAGCAGAACTAGTTCTCAAATTGTTCGCCTAAGCAGTGATATAAATGCACAGTCACACAGACAATAGTCACTGGAACAGAGGCGTTTTTCAGAGGTCTTCGAAGCCCCATTACTCCCTATTTATCTGCACACATAAGTCTGGGTCGGGAATCCACTGGAATAATACATGCGATTCTAATGATAATTAGTTCGACGAGAGAAAGAAAATGTAATTCAAACAGATCTCTGCTATAATTTCATGCGTGGGGGAGATCAAAGCCCCTTCCCGTGCTGAAGTTATTCAGATACAGTTGTCTCAGACAGCTGCCTGATAATCACATTTCAGCAGTTGTCAAAGGAAGGGCTCTGATGGGGCTCAGCCTAGAGTCAGGTCATTATTAGATCCCCATTGTGCTAAATGTTATTTATTGCTGTCAGAGAGCATTAATGTTTAATGTTTAATTCAGCAGTGGAAAATGGGCAGCTCAAACAGTCACAGTCTGATAGGACAAAAGAGCTGACTGAACCAATGCCAAACTGTAGGGAGGGAGGGAGAAGAAAAGGGAATGGTAGAGATTCAAACATATGGCAAGGGAGCAAAAGAGAGAGAGAGAGAGTGGTAGAGGTGAAGATGAATGGATAATCGCTTAGATAATGGTTTTAATTTACATGTGTTGTAAAGGGTAATGATGTAATATAATGTTTATCTTGTCTGAAGAGTTTAATTTCCATCGGCCTGACCCAGTACTCCATGACACAATGCATTATAAGACGTCTCAAATGGGCCTTACAAACAACACAGCAGCTGTGCGCATGCATTAGTGTGTGTGTGTGTGTGTGTGTGTGTGTGTGTTTAATTGTCAAAGGGGAGAGTCCATGATGCATGATTAATTCATTAAGATGGGTTTTGGCCAACAACGCTCTCGATGACTGAAGGAGATTTGATGTTTCAACTCTTTATTCTTCATTCCCACCTCCAGCGTGTTTGTTTTTAACCGCTTAATCTGTTTCTTTCCCAAATTCTTCTCATTATTGTCTAAGAATGAAACGAAACGCTTTAAAAGGAGCTTTTGTGTAGCAGCGAGAGAGAGGAAGACAACATCCTGCTCCTGAAATACACTGCTGATGTAAAAGGCTCTGATGTTTGTCTTTTAGCCTGTGTAAAGCTCATTCATTATGTAAGAACACATTTATATTCAAGCCGTGGACCTTGAGACCTGAAACCCTCAAACACACACACAAACACACACGCACACACTAAGATGTGCTTATAAACGCAGCCGTTTATTTTTGCTTGTTCACCTCGCGCTCCCTCCTCACCTCATCCTTTAGCTCTTATGATGAAACACAAATCAGCAGACTTTAAAGGATGCGCATTACACCTTTCATGTCCCGAGCTCAAAGAAAGCCGCAGAAAAGACTATTCTAAATGTGCTGAATTAATATTATAACCGCTTTAGTCCTGCGATCCCTCCCACGGTTTGCTTTGATAAGGAAATCGATCCTTTTGGCGAGCGGTACGCGCGTGACCTTACTCTTACGATGAAAGGAATTTCAATGTGGAATCTGGTGTGCGGCGTAATATCATCAGAACAAGCGAGTGCTTTGCCGTTTATGCGTTTAAAATGCTTCAACAGTGCTCTCGGTGCTGTTTTTATACTCTCACAGAGGCCGCGCTGCTAAATCATGTCAAAGTAGTCAAGCTGTCATCCACTCAACAACATTGTCACGTCTAAATCTTTCATACACTTGATTTGAAAAGCATGTGCGCAGTACAGCGGGAGCCATTACTGTGAGTAATAATTGTGCAGAGAGAAAGCACAAGGAGTCGGAGCAGAGAACACATATCAGCGTGTGATAAAGGTGCTTGACATCATCTAAGCAGCGCTGCCCATTTGTAACCAGGTTACCAACTATCTTTCATCAGTAATTGAGAACATGTAGCCACAGCCTAGAGTGTATCAACAATATAAAATGTTGTTAGCCTTCCATCAAGTCAGTGCGGACAAGAATTAATAGCTGTCATCAGAAAGGGAGAGAGAGAGACCCTGTGCTGAGTTTTACTGTGTGTGAGAGATTGAGTGGCTCAGTTCATTATCACTGCTGTCAAACAGCTGGGTGTGTGCGTTTGCACGCTCACCTTTGTATATTCATCTTTGTGCAAAAACAAGCAAAAGGTCATGGGTATGACAGACAAATCCTGTTCACGTAAATATATTGGTTGAATTGATAAGTAAATAAATATACAGGAAACCAACCATTTTCTTCTGTTTACTGTATTTGTGTTTAAATATGTAGGCTACTTATACATCCTGCATTCCTTTGGCTGTGTAGCACATGTTTCTTCTTGGTGCTTTAAGAAGTTCACATGAGCATTTTTATTAGCTAGGCCCTGGGGTTACATATAAAAATAACCATATATCTATTTAGATTATTTATTTTTTGCTTTAACAATTTAGTATTATTAGCATGCCTGTTATTAAAGGAACACTCCACTTTTTTTGGAAATAGGGTCATTCTCCAACTCCCCCCGAGTTAATAAGTTGAGTTTTACAATTTTGAAATCCATTCAGCCGTTCTCCTGTTCTGGCGATATCACTTTTAGCATAGCTTATAGCATAGATCAGGGTTCCTCAAATCTTACCCTGGAGGTCCAATGCACTGCAGAGTTTAGTTCCAACCCTGATGAAACTCACCTACCTGTGATTCTCTAATGATCCTGAAGACCTTGATTAGCATTCTCAGGTGTGTTTGATTAGGGTTAGAGCTAAACTCTGCAGTGCATTGGACCTCCAGGGTAAGATTTGAGGATCCCTGGCATAGATCATTGAATCCTATTAGACCAATAGCATCACATTCAAAAATGACCAACGAGTTTCGATATTTGTCCTATTTAAAACTTGTCTCTTCTGTAGTTATATCGTGTACTAATACCGGCGGAAAATGTAAAGATGCGATTTTCTAGGCCATATTACGGCAGCAAACTTCCTTGACTATTACGCCGGAATGGGAGTGTAGTTCCTAATCTTATCGGCCTAGAAAATTGAAGCTTTGCATTTTCCGCCAGTATTAGTACACGATATAACTACAGAAGAGACAAGTTTTAAATAGGACAAATATCGAAACTCATTAGGTCATTTTTGAACGCGATGCTATTGGTCTAATAGGATTCAATGATCTATGCTAAAAGTGATATCGCCAGAACAGGAGAACGGCTGAATGGATTTCAAAACTTATTAACTCGGGGGGAGTTGGAGGATGAGTCTATTTCCAAAAAAAGTGGAGTGTTCCTTTAACATTTTGGCCATTTATCAGCACTTATAAAGCACATATTCTGCATGACCATATTCTACACCCCTTTTCCTACCCAATACCTAAAATGAACAACTACCTTATTAACTATTAATAAGCAGGAAATTGAGCAAAAAGGCAAAAATCGAAGATTTGAAGAATTGAACCTTAAAACAAAGTGTGACCCTAGGAAATATACACCTTACCTACTGTTCAAAAGTTTGGGGTAAGATTTTTTATTTCGTTTAATTTAGCAAAGCTATGTTAAATTGAGCAAAAGTGACAGAATTGATCAAAATTGATCAAATGTTTTATAACTAGACATTTTATAATTGAGTAACAACAGAAGTAGGGTCTCGTAGACTATGTTCTGTCCTGTGGCGGATGGCTCAACTATGCTCAGATTCAGAGTAAACTGAGTGTGAACATTTCTAGCAAATCAATCAAAATTCAGTCATAAACTTTTAAGGGACTTTTGTCAGTTTCTGTTTTAACACAGTTACTGTTTTGCTTTGTAGGATAGTATAGTATTAGTGCAAAAGAGTTTTATAATAGGCCAGGATTTTCCAAACTGGAGTTAATGGAGGAACTGCAGGGGGTTTGTCGAGTTGGTGAAAAACTAATGATTAAAGGGGTCAGTAAGTGCCTTTTTTATTATTTTGTACTGTTCTGTGAGGTTCACTCAAGAGTTTTACATCAAAAACATAATTTAGAAGTAGGCTATTTTTTATCTGTTTTGACCCCCCTCATCTGTATGCTCTGTTTAAATAGGCATGGTGGATTGTAGACTCAAAAGTAAACTTCCACTGCTATGATTGGCTAACAGTTTAAGGTTAACAGATTAAGGTTAAAAACACATAAATAGGACATATCAAACAATCTGTAATAAAAGACAAAGCAATAGAGACCACGTAATAAAATTATTATTATTTACACTTTTAGGGTGTGTTAGCACTTGTAGTTGTTTGTTAGTTTTATTAGGTTCAAACCAAATAAAAAAGAAAATTATACATTTAGTCCTGGTCCACTTAGCGTTCACACTGGCATTTTTGACAGCTAACCTAAAGATACCGAACCAAAAGGCATAGTGATTAGTTCACAACTTGATTGGTCAGGTTGAATGACGTATATTTTGTGACGGAACTTACAGAACACTCCAAACAAAAGAAAAAGGTGCATTCGACTTAAAGTGGCAATTTAAGTTGACTACACCTAATGCCATCTGCTGGACTAAGCACACTATTTCATTATTGTGTGTTTACTTGTGTGTATATAATTTATATATACATGTATACAGTATATGTGTGTTTACTTGTTTTTGGTTTGAAGTATTTGGTCCATGTTGTGTTCATATTTAATACGAAATGCACCAGAGTTGTTTGGAAGTGGACCGAGACCCATCTTTTTAGCGATCTCGGTCCGTTTGTTTGGTGCGCACCAGGGTTCGGATGACAGCATTCACACTTACTCAAATGAACCACACTAACAGAGCAATCACACTAGAGTTTGTTGTAATTGAACCGAAAATCACATGTACTTTAGTTTAGTTTCCCGTGTCGAATTGTGCCTCGTTTGTAAACTAATCTGGAGTAAAATTCTCACTGACGCAGTCTGCATCTTCATTACAAGTATAGTTCATCCACTCTTTCATAACATTGGACTGCGTCTTGTTGTCTTTGGAACTATCTTTATTGTTTGGTTTCTGCGTAGATCTGTGTTTGCCTAGCTATTTACCTACTCGCGTCAATCGGTGGGCGGGGCTAAACAGGCAGTGATGTAGAAGCAGGCGTTGATCATCTTCTGCGGAGGCGGCGTTTAGCCACACTATTAAGTCATAAAGTGGCACATTCAACAACCTGTCGTTTTGGCAGATTGGCTTCAATAAAAGCTGTTTTTAAACTAACAAAGTTTTGAGTTCTGAAACTCACAGGATGTTTTTATAGTACAGTGACCTCTTATATGTCAAAAGATCAAGGAATGGTTGATTTTTTTCAGTTCATAACCCCTTAAATGACATTATGAAAATGTCAAATCAAAATAAATTACTATAGAATAAAACACAAACTAAAAAAGGTGAATACTATGTGACTATTAAATGTGATGTGTTTATAAATTAGTGAAATATTTAAACTAAAATCTTAGCAGTGCTTCAAGAAATAGTTTAGTTCAGAGGGTTTTAGCTGGCAAGAATGTTTGGGAATGCTTGTCATAGGCAATTATACTGCATGCGTTTTGGGGAAAGTTCAGAGGTCAAAGGTTATGTCTTACTTCCCCTACAGGGCACCTGGGTCACTGCCGGTACTTAGAAAAATCCCTGTTTAACCATTGTCTGATCAAATGATTGCTATATTACAAACAAGACCAAACAGTAAAGAACCCTTTTAATCTCATAATTTAAAGGATGTAGATTAACAAGTGAAGAAAAGAAAGAGATCACAATGTGAGAGAGAAAGGATGAAATGTGTTCCAGAGGCAGCATGACAAAATGTGTTAAGTGTATGTCTATGTGTGTGTGTGTGTGTGTGTGTGTGTGTGTGTGTGAGAGAGTGTTTGGTGTGTATGTTGAATGATCACTCAGCTCTGCTTGTGTGTGCTCTAATTACACTGCAGATTAGAGAAGGCAAATTAAACTGCTCAGTGCCACTGGCAGTAATGACTGCAGGCAAATGATTGTAATTATGAACAGATTGCTTTACTGTCGATAATTAAAACAACAACACAACTTACTTTACAACTGCCTCCCGATGGCTCTCTTAAACTGACACAGTCGCAGTAGATGGTGTTCTTCAGTCTGTCGAACTCTATATATCTCTCACTCTGTTTATTTATACTGCAATCTCTGTTTCCGTCAATGGTTTTATTTACTCTTTAACACCTGTAAAGGCTTAACTTTCTCCTGCCATCTCATTCTTTAGCCCTGACCATCCTTTCCAATCACCTCATGTTTCTTAAAACAGGAGGCATCTCTTTATCCTGCTGATTATGTGGCTACTTATAAATTGATTTGAGTTTAAATAATGTTCTTTTGTGAGAAGAAAGAGACTGCACAGTCATACAAGACATTTGAAACTAGTCCTGGTATGTAGGAAATCAGATATCTGGGACAATGGTCAATTAGTTAGAAATAACAGCCAAGTTGCCCATTTTACACAAGCTAATACAATTCTTTAGGGTCTTAATGAAAGGTCTACAACATACTTTGGTTAAAATTTCTCAATGGTAGTGTAAAACAACAGTCTTTTTTTAACTCAAAAATTAAAAGTCAAAATCAGCCCTGTTCAGAGCAAGCCATTTTGTTGCATGTTTCTTTAAATGCTAATGAGCTCTGCTCACCCCACCCCTCTCTGCCGTGGGATTACAAGCAGACTGTAAACTTTCGCCACATTTAGCCGTGAAACTTGCTAACTAGCACTAGGGATGCTCATATTGACCGTTTAACCGTTAACCGACAGTAAGAATTTTAACCGATTATTACTATCAGTTAAACGGTTTAAAAGGGTTTTTTTCTATTCTTTTTTTTTTACGCTTGTTGCATGGTGAAAGAAATAATGCTATTTGTAAGTTATCTGTTTACTCACGGGCGCATGTCAACACGTGCAGTGTGGCTGTACAGACATATTTCGCTTCACCTTTACTTAGTAAACAGATGTAGTATATGCAACTCAATGGCAAGTGGCGTTATTGGGTTATCAGAGAGTGAATCCGTGAGTGAATGTACGTTATTCAAATTCTGAATGAATTATAGTCTAGAAAGTGTGCAATAGGTGCTCCCGTTACAGTCACTGGAAAGCTATCACTCATCCTAGAGTAGTTCATCGCAATCTCATAAAGTTATTAAAAAGTAATAAAATAACCTTTACACTGCACAATTAATCTCTTATTTATATAATGCCAACACCATAGATATATATATACGTATATATATCTATGGCCAACACTTTCTTTGTTTTAATAAGAGAGTTCGCGAAAGTGTAGAAATCAGCAAAACTGAAACCGGCACTTTGGTTGGTGGGTGGATTGAAACATAGCCTCCTCTGATTGGCCACAGTGATAATCGAATCAACATACATGTCTGTGATTGGCTATTGCTGAACGCTGTAAAACACGCGCTTCTCCACACGCATATGACAGTGGATGGAAGTCCCGAATCGCAAATTGAAAGGGTTTTTGTGATGGTGTTTTTTTCGCGGATCTAAGAGTTAACTGGCAGCGGTCCTGCCTATCCTTACAGCATGTGGACATGTTAAAAACTAGGCACACTGAGGTATTGGCTGGCGTGCTATATATTTTTATGTCCGACGAGAAGAATAAGACCGGTACAGTTCTTCAAAGCGCATAAAAGGATTCAGTGTGTTTTAGTTTGTCATCTTAATTAGGTAGTTATTTAATTTATACATATTTAGTGTAACGTTAGGCCTATTTATATTATTCTTTTTTTTCATTCAGATTTTCTCTGTTCTCAGAACCGCTGCTGATGCGTGATAATTTAAATATATGTCAATACAGTTTTTGTTGTTGCTCTGTATGCTGCTGTTTGCACGTTAAAATAAAACATTTGCTTGTATTTTTAATGTATCATCACAGATACTCGTGCATTCTATTTTTATTTTAAACTAATTTATTATTCTAATTTTAGCAGTTAACGGTTAATGTTCGAATAACGAGCAGCGGTTGTCGGTCAGGAAAATTAACCGAAATGAGCATCCCTAACTAGCACATTAGTAGGAAATGCGATTTGCAAAGATTGATAAAAAAACCCTTATACTCACTTCTTTTGTAGGTAAAGCTGAATCACGAATGATTCGCGAAACATAGGTGCATTTATGTAGATCACCAGGCGCATTCCCTTCAAAAAAGAAAGTAACGTTAATCCTCTGCGCCTTCAGAGGCTCAGATGTCGGGAGTAAATGATGACTGCTATGTTCATTAATACATCCAGCAACAAAACACCTCTATCGCTCAATCTAAGACAGGGGTCCCCAAACTAAGGCCCGGGGGCCGGATGCGGCCCGCCCCCACATTTGGACTGGCCCGCTGAACAATGCCAGAGACATATTTTGAAAATGTAATTTTAAATATGTTTTACTTATCATGTCGGTATTTGATAATAAAGGTTGGCTTTCAAACTAAAATTTCCCTTAGTTATTAACATAGCCTAATTATTTGTTAAATTCACCAACAGAATGGTACATTCAACGTAATGTGTCATCGCAATCAAAGAGGTGATGCAAGAGGCATCGAGAAAATACAGAGTGATGACAAAATGACTCAATAGCATTTGAGGAATTTGACGTGTGATTCAAAAAACACAGTGGACCAACACCAGCAGATGACATTGCACCCCAAATTATCACAGACTGTGGAAACGTAACACTGGACTTCAGTGTTTTTGATTTCCAAATAAAATACAAAACTTGCTTTCATCTGAAAAGAGGACTTTGGACCACTGGCCAACAGTCCATTTCTTCTTCTCCTTAGCCCAGGTAAGACGCCTCTGATGTTGTCTGTGGTTCAGGAGTGGCTTAACAAGAGGAATACGACAACTATAGCCAAATTCCTTGACATGTCTGTGTGTGGTGGCTCTTGATGCCTTGACCCCAGCCTCAGTCCATTGCTTGTGAAGTTCACCCGAATTCTTGAATCGATTTTGCTTGACAAGCCTCTCAAGGCTGCGGTTCTCTCGGTTGGTGTTTTTCTTCTACACTTTTCCTTCCACTCAACTTTCTGTTAACATGCTTGGATACAGCACTCTGTGAACATCTGGCTTCTTTGGCAATGAATGTTTGTGGCTTACCCTCCTTGTGAAGGGTGTCAATGCTTGTCTTCTGGACAACTGTCAGATCAGCAGTCTTCCCTATGATTGTGTAGCCTAGTGAACCAAACTGTGAAACCATTTTGACAGCTTGACGGAAACCTTTGCAGGTGTTTTGAGTTGACTAGCTGATTGGAATGTCACCATATTCTAATTTGTTGAGATAGCGAATTGGTGGGTTTTTGTTAAATGTGAGCCAAATCATCAAAATTAAAAGAACCAAAGACTTAAACTACTTCAGTCTGTGTGCATTAAATTTATTTAATACACAAGTTTCACAATTTGAGTTGAATTACTGAAATAAATTAACTTTTTTCATGACATTCTACTTTGAGATGCACTTGTATATCTTTTGAAAAAAAAAAATAATTTGTCTGTGTGGTGCATAACAAAATAATAAACTATTCTAGCATTAAAAGGTATAAAAAATACAGGTAAAATCGTAATTAAATAATAATAATAATAGTAGTCAGTCCGGCCCATGGAATTTTCTTTTATAAACCGACCCGGCCCCCCATTAAAGAAATGAAAATTATGTGGCCCTCTCCGAAAAAAGTTTGGGGACCCCTGATCTAAGACATTCTTGTCTACTTCCCTGCTCTGGCGTCGAAACAGTGGCGTTCGGACTGTTCATAGCTTACTCAGGGCGGGTCTAAGGTAAGACGACTGTGTCAATCAACTATCGTGGGAGCGGTCTTGGTCTGTGTGACATCACACAGACAAGAAACTGAGAATGGCTTGATTTGAAAAAGGGGTTATGATTTATATGGATAAAAAAAAACACTGGGTGGATTTTGATCATTATTGGGTGGTTGTGTACACACACTGCCAACACACATTTATGTTCAAACAACATGTAACAGTAAGTATTGCATCCGATAGCCCCTTAAAATAGATAAATACGTGGAGAAATGTTTGTAATCCTATCTGCCTTTTGTGTCAAAGAAAACAATTGGCATTGCAACTGAATGGAAACTGCAACAGTATTGCAGTAATATTAATACTAAATTCCTCTGAGATCATTTTCACTGTGATCAGTAACTGAGATGCAAGATGGTGCCAGTTGCATCTGTATAAGCAAAGAGAGAGAGTGAGCCCACAGAGTGATATAAGAGACATGCAGATAAGGGTGGACAATGGAGAGTATAGAGTGCAACAGGAAGTAAAAATCCTATTTATTTTCTTAATGAGGGAATTGATTTTGAATTGATAACTCAGATAGACCTACTGTGAGCTACAAATTTGTTGAAACATGGTTTGTTAAAGCACCATCCTGCATTATTTCAACATATATTTTAAAATAAATAAATGTTTAACAGAAAAATGAATAAAAAACTACACTACTCATGAGTCTGCAAAGAGATCTGCAACAATCAGAATCATGGCCATCAAATCACGCCAAAATAACTCTCTAGTGAATGCAGCTTCTGATCGGTGAGGTGCTTCACAATGCCATAGAAGAACCCTTTTTGTCTAAATGGTTCCATAAAGAACCTTTAACATCTGAAGAACCTTTCTGTTTGACAAAAGGCTCTTTGTGATAAAAAAAAAAAGGTTCTTCAGATTATAAAAATGTAAGAAAGAAATGGTTCTTACTCTGCGTGGGACACTCACAAACTGCTTAAATATTTGTATATATGTAAATTTTGCAATAATGACAACATAAATTGTTTCTATATGTAATGAACTTAAAATCTTTACATCAACAATTTTATATTTCTCCATCCTTTTCATGTCATTCATTCACAATGCTTTATAGTAGGGATGCACCGATCCGTATCGGCCGATCACTTGCGCGTTTTGTCAGTAAAGCCGGTTCTGTAATCAGCGGTAAATGCCATCAGGTGCGTGATTTCACGTTGAGCCGTATATACTACACACAGCCGTTGTTCACTGACGAGCTGCGCACATTCATACTGATAATGAACATTGATTTGCGCAGCTCGTCGGTAAACAACGGCTGTGTGTAGTATATACGGCTCAACGTGAAATCACGCACCTGATGGCATTTACCGCTGATTACAGAACCGGCTTTACTGACAAAACGCGCAAGCATGATCGGCCGATTCGTATCGGTGCATCCCTACTTTATAGGAATTTAGTTCTTTCCCTCGTTACACCGTGTCTACACCGGACGCGACAGTTGTCGCGCCGCGTCGCGCCGCAACAGCTAAAGTCTGTCTACACTGGACGCGACAAAGCAACCGTTGCAAATAATTTAAACTTTGTGTGAGCACGTCATAAATAGAACGCGGCAGCAGATTACTGTCGGGGATTTGCCTTGTTGCGCCGCCTCGCGTCGCATCCAGTGTAGACAGCATAATAGGTTCTAATGTCATTTGTCATTTGCCGCTCACGTCCGGTGTAGACGGTGTTACTGTTCAATTTTGAAATACTTTTCAAATTTGATTACTTAAAGGATAAGTTCCAGAATAAAATTTCCCGATAATTTACTCACCCCCATGTCATCCAAAATGTTAATGTCTTTCTTGCTTCAGTCAAAAAGAAATGAAGGTTTTTAAAGGAAAACATTCCAGGATTTTACTCCTTGAAGTGGACTTCAATGGGAGCCAATGGGTTGAAGGGTTGAATGGATTTTAATGCAGCTTCAAAGGGCTCTACATGATCCCAGCCAATGAATAAGTGTCTTGTCTAGTGAAATGATTGGTAATTTTCTAATATATATACATCTTGCACTAGCTATTGTAATACATGAGGTCAAGCTAGTGCAAGTTGAGATTTTTTGGTTAAAAAAGTATATCAGTTTTTATTAGAAAATGACCGATCATTTTGCTAGATAAGACTTTTATTCTTCATCTGGGATCGTGTAGAGCCTTTTGACGCTGCAATGAAACTGCAGTTTGGACCATCAACCCGTTGATCCCCGCTGAAGTCCACTACATGGAGAAAAATCTTGGAATGTTTACCCTCAAAAACCTAATTTCTTTTTGACTGAAGAAAGAAAGGCATGAACATCTTGGATGACATTAGGGTGAGTTAATATCAGGAAATTTTATTTTGGAAGTGAACTAATCCTTTAATCAAATTTTATAATATTGTGATTCACCTTGTAGCTTGTTGGTATGGTTCAAAGCCTATATCTCTTAAAACAAAGACTTCTAATACCAAGGCTACTGAAAAAGTGGACGGGAACAGTTTTAAATAATAATTTTAATTCCCTACACATTTCTAGACACTTCTACTCAGAGAAGTATATAACATCTGGAAACTTTTGCTCAAAATGGAACATTGAAACCACTAATAATTTGTGGTGCCACGTGTATTTCAGAAGTGTGATGTTATTACTTACTAGCCGTGTTTGTAATCCCACACCTGCTGTGAGAAACTCTTTTATATGATGTAGCACTCAGCAACGGCAGCATCTTTACTGCGTGTGCTCATTACTGACAGTCCTATAAATGTCTCCGTCATTTCATCATGTGTTTTTCTTCATTAGGAGCCGGCTAAATAAAGCTGTGCCTGTACGTATATAGAATTGGTTTAAAGCCATTATTATTAGTGTCACTCAGAATGGGGTTGGTACAATTTAAAATTCTTTTTATATACATGTGGGTATAGAGCAAAAACGTGTGATGCCAAACACTAATGATTCAATACAAAGGAAGAAAACATTGTCATTGTAATCACAAAGGAAATCAGCGGAAATGTTTGCGGTTAGTCAATAACAAAAAGAATTGCACTCTTATTGTCATTGCCTCTCACTTTTGTGTTCCAATAAGACAGGTTTCACATGATAACAGATGGTAACTCATTTTACTTTAGTCCCCTGAGTTGCATATTGTGTGTGTGTGTGTGTGTGTGTGTGTGTGTGTGTGTGTGTGTGTGTGTGTGTGTGTGTGTGTGTGTGTGTGTGTGTGTGTGTGTGTGTGTGTGTTGAGAGAGAGAGAGAGACATTGAGTATATGTGAGACAGATTTGACTCATACATGCCACAGGACTGCTGCTGTTCTCCTCTTCTACTGTCCCTCATCTGCAGTAGAAAATGAAAGTGTGATGAAATGTAATATCATCCCCCTTGGGTAACTCAAGGGAGACAAGCAAGCAGAACACAATATATATAATGGATATTACTGCAGTTCAACACACACACACACACACACACACACACACACATACACAGAGCACAGGATGCTCCAAAATAAACACACAGTTGCTTGCATGCAAACACAAACAGATACACACACACTGTGTTACTGTCAGAGCGAGATTAACATTAACCGCAGTTACCTTTTTTTCTGTTATGTCCATGAAATTCACTTATATTTACCATCAGTCTCATTTTCCATCTTCCTAATGGATTTCAATAACAAGCCTTGAACTTCAGAGCCTCTGAAAGTACCGCGCACAGCCATGACAAACCTAAATCACTGGATAACATCTATTATTCATTATCTAAGCCATGTAGAAATAAATTGCTTTTCTTCCAGTCAAGGTTGACTGGGAGAGATGAGGGAGGGGGGTTGGCGGGGTGGAGGGAGAGAGAAAGACAGAGCAGACGAGGAAGAAAAGTGTGCGTGTGTGTGTGTGTGTGTGTGTGTGTGTGTGTGTGTGTACATTGTACTGAGGACACATTGGATCTGTCAGGGTTTTTGTTGTAATGTCAAGCTATAGCTGTAAAAGGCTCTTAGCTCTTAGCACTAGTGCTAG
>NC_133363.1:37208711-37311558 GCF_049309525.1 Garra rufa | reverse complement strand
AAATTGTCACTACCGAAACAGTCACAATAAAAACATTTAGTTTAAATGTTTCGGTAGTGACATCTTTGGGTTTTTTTGCATAAAATTTAGGTTTTATGTGTGTACAACTGTTCAGAACTGTGCTAGCTAACTATGTGCTGAATAGCATCTTTGAACTGGGCCTAAAATTATCTAAAATTGTCACTACCGTAACAGTGACGACCAAAACATGTCATCATTGTGACAAAATGGAACACATAGTACTTTATTTAGGAAAATAAACAAAATTTTAGTACAGTTATGCAGATTTTTTGTATGTTTTAGTAGTGTTTTATTTATGATGGGAGTTACAATTCTGTAATGTGATGTGGTTGCTACCATATGTTTTGTCAAAAATAAAGTATACTGAATTAAGATGGTATGATAGTTTTTGGTTCAATGTATATTCAAACTAATGAATCCTTAAGTTTGAAATCAGTATGATCAACTTTTTGCCTTTTACAAAGAATAATTGGATTCAAAATACAATAAATCTCACTTGAAATATTGTTAAAATTGTAATTGTTTATTGATTTACCTCTGAAAACCTTTTAATAAAATAGCAAAACTGTATTTATAAGGTAGATGTAAGCAAAATCTTAATAGGTCAATGTTTAAATTATATATTACTGTTTTTCAGGATGTGACGAATTTTGGGGAAGATATATACAGATACTGCTGTCAGAAAAAAGTAGTATTTTCCGCCAAAATAAAAGTCAACATTCATAAATGTTAGCATTGTAATTTTACTGTTGTTCGGTAAAATAAAATAAAAAAGTAAGACAAAATAATGATAACATTCATTACAACAGCTTTATTAATACATTTATTATAACATTTTGCTTTGCTAGGCAAGGCTGCATTTATTTGTACATTAAAAAAAAAACATTAAAAAAATTCAAGAAAGGGGTCTTAAAAATGGCCAAAAAATATTATTTCACTAACTTATTCATTTTAAGGTAAATTGTGCTTTGTTGGTAGGCTATAATGTCTACTAGAATGTTAAAAATGTTCGGTGTTAAGTAAATATTTTTAAATTATTGTTTTGTAATTGATTTTTTTTCCAAGCAATGGAAAAAAAGCACATTTTGGCTATTTAATTTATGCAATGGTGAAAAAAACTGGCAAAATACATGGTGGAAAAAAACACGAAAAACCATGTTCAGTAATCGGCTTTAGGCCCAATGTTTAATTTAGTTTGGCTTTGGCCAAGAATTTTCATTTCGGTGCATCCCTATATAATATTATACTATAGTATTTAGTATATAATGTACTATTTATATATGAATATACACAATACCTCAAGCATCTTTTGATGCTGACTATTAATGTGAATATGTAAATGTGATATTGTGCATTATCAGGTGATGGGTGTCCTAGTCTTTATTTGCACCTCGTGGCTATAAATGAAGGCTTATGGATATGAATTTGGCTTGCATTGCTAATGTATTTAAACAGATGGTGTCACACCTACACTGCATTACTCAACTGCTCTTTTGTTCTCTCAAATATTTATAGTACGCACACTGCTAGTCAGGATAATCTCGACAGCTATTATATAATAAAGTGAGATGAAACTTTGTACCTTGAGGTTAAACACATTTTGAAGTTCTGTATGCTAGAGATGAAATACTGCCGTATGTTTGCATGTGCGCTTCGGTAATTGGTAATTATGAAAAGTATAAAGAAACCCAGGTCCCTGGATATATATACAAACACAGACTCCTACACACTGTAAGTACATCACAGCTTTTATAATAATGTGTTAATTAATAACAAGACTGTCTAGTCCAACACAATTGCTGCAACTCACTTGTGAATATTTCCACAGCTCAAAAGTGTTTGTGAAGGAGTGTGTGTGTGTGTGTGTGTGTGTGTGTGTGTGTGTGTGTGTGTGTGTGTGTGTGTGTGTGTGCTCCTGCCTCCCTCATGTTATAGGTTGCTATGGATACAGCTTTTGACAGGCCCTTGTCAAATGCTTAGTTCGATACTCTGTGTCCACAGAGAGCAGTTTCTTTGATCACAGTTCAGAGCCAAGGGATCTTAAAAATCAGGGCAAGGGACGATACTTTGAAGACAAAAGTAAAGAGAAAAAAATACATTGGTTGACACTGTTTGGAGCGTCTTTTACTCTGCATTCCCTTAAGAACTATATCCATAACGAATATAAGTTCACAGATGAAATAATCATGTTAAGATGATTTTTTTTTATCTTGACAAGTTATGATTCAATCAAACACTCTGTTCTTAATATAAAATCCTTTATAGTCATTTCTCTATGCATATATGGTCGTTAACATTAATATGGGCTCTTAGATGTTCTGTTGGACTGCAAAAAAAAGTAAAAAGCTCTAAATTTAGGAAAGAGTGCATTACCTCTAAGACTTTCTTTTAAAACATGTTTGAGCAAGAGAGAGAGTAAAGATAGTCCTATTAATCCTGTTAGATAATGTCTATGACATGGCTGGCTGGGTTGTTTGATTATTGATTGTTCTCATACATGAGCATTGACGAAGAAGTAAATTAAATGGCTTCCCAATCAATTATCTTTTCAGTAAACTCTAAAGGAATTGCCAATTGGATCTTGATGCCTTTCTGTGGCCAGATGAGATTTAGTGTGTGAGCCAATCAAAATCAATAAAGCCAAGCTGCAGTTAACCCTTTAATTACTAGCAAAGCTTGCTTTAAGACTAACAATGAGTTTAGAGGATCTTTCCGTATGCTCCAGTATATCAAAACTGAGATGACATTATCCATCAATAGAAGCATTCATTTGCTTTCCTGCACTCATTTCTGGGTTATTTAGCAACCCAGCGCTGGGTAAATACAGGATGAAACACATGCTGGGTTATTTTGACCTAGCTTGTTGGGTTTTATACATTCAGGTGAGTTAGCCTATCAAAGGATTTTCATATTAAATAATAAAAATGTACTCTAAAATCATATGTATATATAGGACAAGAACAGTTCATATACAGTATTTTTTATTCCATGTCTAGTCAGTCTTTTACCATCATAAAATCTTCAAAAATATTCAGTAAATGTTTTAGGATGTGACAGGAGCAGCAGGAGCAGCCAATGGGAATCTGTGGGGAACAAAATCAGTAGGCTGTTCCAGTTCATTAAATGACTTATATTTATGACTTGCTTTATATATATGCTTTAAAAGCTACATCAAAACACAGCTTTACCTTGTGCCATCTTGTCTGTCAGACATTTAGCCTTAGTTTTAACCAGTCAAACTTATAGTGTGACCACAGCTGCAACAATGGCACACTATATCAATACCGCTTCTAGTGTAGTCAGTGGAGCGCACAGTGACATTGTTACATATAACAGCAAAGTTGCGTAGTTTCAGCCTGATTGCACATTCGTTTAGCAGGAGGTGAAACTTTCATAGTGGCACTGGCGTGTTGTTCGCTTTGAGTGTATATCCGATGAATGCTGAGTTTGTAGAAGGGCTAGCGTTCCAAGCAGACATTAGCTGCAACACACGTTTAAACAAATTGTCAGACTACAGACGATTTTACTATTTATACAGTGAGAATTTGAAAGGAATTAAATGTAATACAAACCTTAATTTCATTCAGGAAGTTTCCCATCAGTCAGTTTTCTCTCAGGACAGAACACAAAATGGCCGCTAACAAATGTATCCAGTTTTAACCTGTTTGGCATAGACTACCCAACATTGGGTTACACTGACACTGGGTAGGTGTGTGAGGGGGTTCATCATTTGTATTGAGAATAGAAATGAGCCTGCAGCTGGATTACAGAAAAACTACCTAGCACCTGGTTAAAATTTATAAAAAAACAACCCAATAAAATGACCCAACAGGCTAAACCCAACATTTGGGTTAAAAAAAATAGCCCAGCATTTTTCAGAGTGCAGAAAAACTACCCAGCACCTGGTTTAAAATATTAAAAACAACCCAATAAAATGGCCCAAACCACTGAACCCAGCATTCGGGTTTAAAAAAGAACCTAGCATTTTTTAGAGTGCAGAAAAACTACCCAGCACCTGGGTAAGAATATTAAAAAATAGCCCAATAAAATGACCCAACAAGCTGAACTCATCATTTGGCTAAAAAAAATAACCCAGCATTTTTTAGAGTGAAAAAAAAAACAACAACTACCCAGCACCTGGGTAAAAATACTAAAAATAACCCAATAAAATGGTCCAACAAACTGAACCCAGCATTTGGGTAAAAAAATAAAATAACCCAGCATTTTTAGAGTGCGGAAAAACTACCCAGCACCTGGGTAAAAATATTAAAAAACAACCCAATAAAATGACCCAACGAACTGACCCCAGCATCTGGGTTAAAAAACAACCCAGCATTTTTTAGAGTAAAGAAAAACTACCCAGCACCTGGGTAAAAATATTAAAAACAACCCAATAAAATGGTCCAACAAACTGAACCCAGCATTTGGGTAAAAAAAAAATAACCCAGCATTTTTAGAGTGCGGAAAAACTACCCAGCACCTGGGTAAAAATATTAAAAAACAACCCAATAAAATGACCCAACGAACTGACCCCAGCATCTGGGTTAAAAAACAACCCAGCATTTTTTAGAGTAAAGAAAAACTGCCCAGCACCTGGGTAAAATTATTAAAAAATAACCCAATAAAATGACCCAACAAGCTGAACCCAGCATTTGGGTTAAAAAAAATAGCCCAGCATTTTTAGAGTGCAAAAAAACTACCCAGCACCTGGGTAAAAATATTAAAAAACAACCCAATAAAATGACCCAACAAGCTGAACCCAGCATTTGGGTTAAAAAATAACCTGGGTAACAATGTTCCTGGGTAAAAATATTCGAAATTACTCAATAAAATGACCCAACAAGCTGAACCCAGCATTTTTTAGAGTGTGGAAAAACTATTTAGCACCTGGGTAAAAAAAAAATTACCCAATAAAATTACTCAACAAGCTGAACCCAGCATTTGGGTTAAAAAAAATAACCCAGGTTACAATATTCCTGGGTAAAAAATATTCAAAATTACCCAATTAAATTACCCAACAATCTGAACTCAGCATTTTTAGAGTGCGTAAAAACTGCCCAGCACCTGGGTAAAATAATTCAAAATTACCTAATAAAATGACCCAACAAGCTAAACCCAGCATTTGGGTTAAAAAATAACCTGGGTTAGAATATTTCTGGGTAAATAACCTGGGTAAAAATATTCATAATTACCCAATAAAATGACCCAACAAGCTGAACCCAGCATTTTTAGAGTGCGTAAAAACTGCCCAGCACCTGGGTAAAAAAAAATCAAAATTACCTAATAAAATGACCCAACAAGGTGAACCCAGCATTTGGGTTAAAAAAATAACCCAGCATTAGAGTGCGGAAAAACTATCATGGGAAAAAATAAATATATATATATATATATATATATATATATATATATATATATATATATAATATATAAAAAAAAAAAAATGGCTCAACCAGCTAAACCCAGCATTTGGATTTAAAAAAATAAGCCAGAGTGCAGAAAAATATTGGGTCACAATAAAATGGCCCAACATACTGAACCCAGCATTTTTAGAGTGTGCTAAATTACGTTAGCTGTAGGTCTTTATTAAATTAATTACATTTAAGCTTTTAATATTTAAATGCCTGCCTTTTAAATAATATATTTTACATCAACCTATACATTTCTGTTTTCTAACCAACCTCATTAACAATCATTAGATTTTTTTTTCTTCTCCATGCAGGTCAGATTTAGCTTTTATTCCTGTAACAGATCAGTAGCAATGGTTTGTGTAAAATAAACGTCTAACTTCAAAAAGAGCTCAGGCATGTAGAATACAAAGGGCATGTGAAGAATATAACTTGACAGATTTGATAGGCAGTTGCTTTGATTAAAATATCAAAACACCACCCACAAACAGAATGAAAAAGATGAAAAACAGAAAGGAGAGAGAGAGCACCTGCAAAGATCATTGGCACTGGTGATCCATGAATCCACTGGCTCTCATTAGAGTTCATCACAGACTGGCATCACTTCTCTCTGTTCTGCAGAATGTGGCTGGGGGCATTCTAAAATGCTTTGAAGCAAAACTGCTTCCTGTTCTTATAATCTCATCTGTTTCAATTATATTTTGACTGTTTTATTAGAACTTTTTCTTTGAATCCACAGCAGCATAAAGTGCATGAGAATTTAGTGTTGCACTGTTGTGTGCAGACCCCTCAGATTGTTTGATTACAGTGTGTGAGAAGACATGCTAGTTTTTTTTTTTTTTTTTTTTTTTTAACTTTAGCAAGTTCCATTTGGTTGATGCTGTATGACCTGCACACAAATATGTAATAAAAGTGGATTGATCACTGGTGGGATAAAGAGGACAATGTAAGTGGGTTGTCGGATGTACTTTAATAAGATAGAAGCAATTTATAGATATCCATTGTAATAACCATTAGCACTATTCAATATTTATGATTCACCATTCACTTGCTATGATTAAAAAGAGTTTATTTTATGCTAAAATGATTATTAGAAATTTAGATAATTCATGTTACAGCTGACCTCACCTTCTCACAGGACAGACATCTGGTAATGTAATTCAGACACAGTTGCTTGAGCTTAGTCCAATCTTCCATTAAATCTCCTCATAATGACAGGACGTGATATTATTTGTGAAGAATTTTCCTGTGTGGGTGTATATCATGTGAATGACTCAAAAGAACATAAGAAAATCATCAGTGGATTTGTATTTTCTTGATGTTATCAAGCAAGACCTCTGCTCTGGGGTTTTTACATTAGATTAGATTCAGTGTTATTGTCTTTGTGTGGAGAACAAGTACACAACCAATTGCAAATAGCAATATATTAAATATTAATATTATAGCAGGCAGTGCTATCTTGTATCTTATTATGATGCAGTATTGCTATTCTATTTATATCCTCACACAATGCAAGTAATTCAAAAAGTGGCTGTTTTTATTAATTTTATGATTAAATTCTACATATTGCCTATATGTACTGAGAGAGTGTGTGTGTGTGTGTGTGTGTGTGTGTGTGTGTGTGTGTGTGTGTGTGTGTGTGTGTGTGTGTGTGTGTGTGTGTGTGTGTGTGTGTGTGTGTGTGTGTGTGTATAAGTCTGAATATATAGAAGTAAATCAAAATATATATTTATAAATCAGAATATAAAAATGTAAATCAGAATATAAAGATACAAATCTGAATATATAAATAAAACTCAGAATATACAGTTGTAAGTCTGAATATAAAACTCTTAATGTAAATCATGAATATATAGGAGTAAATCTGAGTATATTCTCTTAAAAATAAAGGTGTTTTAAAAGGTTCTTTACAGCAAACCATTTTTGGTTCCACAAAGAACCATTCAGTCAAAGGTTCTTTAAAGAATCATCTCTTTCTTACCTTTTTATATATATCTGAAGAACCTTCTTTCGCCACAAAGAACCTTTTGTGAAACCTTTTTTGAACAATTTAGACAAAAAGGTTCCTCTATGGCATCATGAAGCACTTTTAATTTTAAGAGTGTAGTTATAAGTCTGAATTCATGATTTATGTTAATATATTCACTTATGTCTACATATTGCATTTTACAATTATATATTCAGACTTATATTTAAATTTACTTCTATATATTCATGATTTACATGTATATATTCTAATTTAGAATAATATATATATATATATATATATATATATATATATATTCTGATTTGCATATTCAGATTTAAAAATATATTCAGATTTACTTCTATATATTAACATATTACATGTATATATTCAGAATTATAGCTATATATTCTGATTTACTTCTGTATATTTAGATAAATAAAATATATTTTGATTTACTTCTATATATTCATGATTTACTTTTATATATTAAGATTTGTATCTATATATTCTGATTTATAAAAACATTCAGACTTACAACTATATATTCACATTTACTTTAATATAATCAGATTTATACAAATACATTCTGATTTACTTCTATATATTCACAATTTACATATATATATATATTCAGATTCATGACTATATTCTGATTTACTTCTGTATATTCAGGTCAATAAAAATATATTTTGATTTACTTCTATATATTCATGATTTACTTTTGTTTATTAAGATTTGTATCTATATATTCTGATTTATAATGATATATTCTGATTTACATATTCAGATTTATAAAAAAACATTCAGACTTACAACTATATATTCTTATTTTCTTTAATATCATTTATACAAATATATTCTGATTTGCTTCTATATATTCACAATTTACATTTATATATTCAGATTCATGACTATATTCTGATTTACTTTTATATATTCAGGTCAATAAAAATATTTTTTTATTTACTTCTATATATTCATGATTTACTTGTATATATTTAGATTTGTATCTATATATTCTGATTTTTAATGATATATTCTGATTTACATATTCAGATTTATAAAAACATTCAGACTTACAACTATATATTCTGATTTACTTTAATATCAGATTTATACAAATATATTCTGATTTGCTTCTATATATTCACAATTTACATTTATATATTCAGATTTATGACTATAAATTCTGATTTACTTCTATATATTCAGATCTATAAAAATATATTCTGATTTGCTTCTATATATTCACAATTTACATTTATATATTCAGACATTATATAATTATTTCTTTTTTGGCACTTCATACTATGCATACGCATGTGTATATATATATATATATATATATATTAGGGCTGTGCAATTAATCGCAATCGCAAAAAAATCGCGATTTAAGAACATGCGATTTCTAAACCGCACAAGGCTGCGATTTTATCTATCCCCCCAACGGCACCTCCCGCCCCCCTTGAACGTCAAGTTCATTTTATTTTCGATATAGCGCCACATCACAATAGAAGTCATTTAAGGTTATCTTTCATATAGAACAGGTCTATACATAGTTCTTTTATTAAACATACTAAATTGCCTACTAAATTGTTATTTATCTTATTTACACTAAGGCATGTCATTTTTGTCTCTTCATGGTCGCGTGATTACAATGTCTCCTCCACGAAAACACGGACTGGATCGCGGACTCCATTCATAAAAACCTAATCTACTATAGCGCGGAATGCCACGTAATTCGTCGATTTTTGGATTAATAAATCAAAAGTTGGTCTGTCACTTAATTCAAATCGCGATATGGACTAGTGTCTGTGAAAACTGAAATGCAAAAAGACCGTTTTAATATGAATCCTGCATGTTCCGTTTGCTTCTATGAATGGTGGAGACGCGTTTTATTTCTTTACTACATGCAGACTGAAGCACACCTGACGCTCCCGCTAATTTTTGGCATTTGCATCTCACATGAACAGATAAACTCAATCGCCAAATCACTGCTGTGAGTTTCACTTTTACCGTTTCATTTGAGAAAACTAGCATCATATACACACAGAAACTTCACTGCAACCTGTCAAAATAAAAGTACGGTTTAACATGTAACAGAACAATATTAGTCCTGTATTACTTTTGTACAGTATAATGTAGGTGTTTATATATTCCTATTTAAATAATTTACATAAAACAATATATATGATAAAAAAATATATCAACAAGATTAACCACTTAATTATTATTTAAACGTTTTAAACTGAATATAATTTTTCTTCCACGCATTGATTTTAACAGTAAATTTCTGTTTGTTTGACAAATTAAAAGGGTTTATTTTTCATTTGATTAAAAATAAATAAATGTTTATGCTTTTTCATTATCAGAAAAATTAAAACACATAAGAATTTCTAAAAAAAAAAAAAAAAAAAAAGCAAAAGATTTTAGAACCCTCAAAATGTTAAAATAGAGAGTTTTGGACTTATTTTTCCACTGAAATGAATGTATTCGTTATTGCACAAAGTAGGCTAAAGTACCGGGGGAAAAAAAGTAAAATGGCTTATTTATTTTATGTTGTCTGTTTTAAAGACAATTTTACCACAGTTTTGTTTATTAAACTTAATACTATGTTATTTCATGGTGAAATGTTTTGTTATGCACTTCTTGTGCACTGAATACATTTAGAATGTATCTATGTAGCTTGTTTGAAAAAGCAAAAAAAAAAAAAAAATCGCAAATAAAATCGCAATCGCAATATTCTTTCAAAAAATCGCAATATGATTATTTTGTCCATATTGCACAGCCCTAATATATATACATACATACAGTACATGTAAGTACATTTTATTTTGTAAAACAAAAAAAGATATATTTAGAATACCAAACATTGTAAAGGAAGTGTATGCATTTCTAAAAATATT
This sequence comes from Garra rufa, assembly GCF_049309525.1. Taxonomy (NCBI): domain Eukaryota; kingdom Metazoa; phylum Chordata; class Actinopteri; order Cypriniformes; family Cyprinidae; genus Garra; species Garra rufa. The sequence goes on along the minus strand of NC_133363.1, from coordinate 37,301,257 downwards.
TTCTTTTATATTCCATAGAAGAAAGAAAGCCATACAGGTTTGGATTGACATGACGGTGAGAAATTTTTTTTTTTTTTTGGTAAACTATCCTTTAAAACATTTTACTGTGAAATAACCCAATTAAGGTTTAACATCAGCTTCCTTTGCATACTTATTACACAAAACGTTTCAAGAAGGAGCTCCGCTGTTAAAATGAAAACAGCTCAATAATTCTAGAAGTAAAGCCAGTTGTCAAAGTCTATAATGTGTCCTTTCACATGTGATGAATGTTATATGGTTGGACTCCATTCAAGTGAATTGCTGACCACACAATTTAGTTAAAATGGCAGTTTGGACCAATAGATCTACAGAGTCTTTGTTATGGGCCTCATTGTGTGGTGCTGACCTGTAGGCTGTATGAAGAAAGCCATCCCACATCCTGGTTAAAGCCTCATTAGAGTTAAGACCAGCTGGGTAAGCGGGTGGGACACTCTTCTTAAATCCTTTTACCCACAACTCCTACACAAGCCTCTAACCGCTGAGAAATTGTGTGGTCACTTAAAACGCTGGCCTTTTGTACACAATTTTCTCACACCCAGGTCATTATTGAAGAGGTCAAACTAAGCCATCAACTCGTTGGTTTACTGGGAAATGATTACCATCTCAAATTAGGGTTGTTAAATGACATTTAAATGTTGTGTTAAATGACACTTAGAAAGAAGTCAGCCGTTGGTCTCTTTACATTTAATGATCAACACTATGATGCTTTTAATATATTGTATATTTAATATATACACAAGTTCAGCATTTCCATCTTTACCTTTTCAAACAGAAGCAAATTAGAACTAATTAGCAAAATTCAAGAATTGTTTATGCAAACATATAGTAACCCCATCCTTTCTGTCACCTATGATTGTGACAAATTCACTTGCAGTGTAGACAGCTTTGCTGATTATAATTATAGCAATCTAGTTTTGTCGCATTGCTCACTTGCAGTATAGACACTGTGTAATTCATGACATGAAGTACATCAAATCTGCAACAGCAACCACATGGCATTTTTAGACATTCATGAATAGAGGAAAGACTGTATAATGATGTTCCTTTTTTTGGCACTACAGCAGAACAAGACATCATTTGCGCCGTGTCTTTAAACAACAAACGCATGCTGGGAATCCATTGCTGCAAGCTGTATAACATATGTTGCATATAAAAGTGCATTTCTGATTGGATTACATTCCCTCTCTCTGTTCAGTAGAGTTTTATAGAAACCACTGGCAATGCAGCGGCCCATCAGTTACAGTCAGTTTCTTTGGATACACAGCAGAGTGCCAACTGCCCTAACTGTAGTGCTTGGTTTCACGTTTAATATGCTGAAATAAACTTCAGATATTCTCTGCTCAGCAGACATTCTGCTGAGTTTATCATCAGTAAAGACGCATTATGCGACTGTAGCAGCTGCGGTGCTTAGAAAGAAGTGTTTTTTTTCTTTCTTTCTCTCTCTGTCTCTACCCTACACTGCAAAAAGAGATGTGTTAAAAATGACACACGTTGTGTAGAATTTTAACACATGTAGTGAATGTGCTCAGGGACACAGTGTTGAATTTAACACAACAGATGTGTAAACCATTTGAACAAAAAATGTGTCAGGTAATTAAACACACAAATGTGTCATTTTAACACATTAAGTGTTGGTAAAATGCAATTAAAATGTCCAGAAACTACTAATTAATGTGTGAATATTAAAACATAAATAATACCACAAATTTGTCATTCTAAAATATTCAAGCAAAACAGACAAGATGCAAGAATATTAGGCATTTAATCAAATGGAAATACAGCAAATAATACATTTCATCAACTTAAAATACATTTTTACATTTGTACATGTAATTTGTACATATCAATTAAAGGGTTAGTTACAAATGCCTTCATTTGTGTTCAGGTCACCAGTGAAGTCTTACTGGTGTAGAACAACTCACTAAGAGTGAACAATTGTAATTACATTTCTGGGTGACATTTATTTTATAATCACTTATGGTACATTATCATTATTATATAACACAGGTACACTATAGCTACAGCACACAGAGAAAACAGTTTACACTCTAAAACATGTAAGACCATTAACTGATTATACACACCAATTATACTGTACACAGTTGAGAGAAAAATGTCAACAGCACTGAATTAATCTCAAAGTTATATACTTCAGCATATAAGATAACATTTTAAATCAGACAACATCTATACACCTTAAAGGTGCCATAGAATGGAAAACTGAATTTACCTTGGCATAGTTAAATAATAACAGTTCAGTACTTGGAAATGACATACCATGAGTCTCAAACACCATCGTTTCCTCCTTATATAAATCTAGTATTTGCAAAAGACCACCGAAAAATAGGCCAATTCCAACATAACAGGTCTGTTACGCATCTTCCCCGGGATCGTTAATAGTTACGCCTCCAACATTTGCATCGCCCAATCATCACTAACGTCAGCACCTCAGTTAAACAAGGCGAGCCACAGAAGGGACACGGTTAGCTTAATGCTAGCGCTAGCCTGTTACATTGCTATACATAGGATTTCACTTACCACATAAACAGAGAGATGAGTGCGCTGATGATGGAGAATGATGGAGAAATAACTGCCTGATGATGGCGAATGATTTACAGATCTGGAGAATCACTGAGGAGCAGCTCAACTTGATTGGTAAGTACTTGTGTCTCTGCATTGTAACTTTACACAGAGCACATGCATCACAGTAATCAGACTAATATATCCACGATTCAAAACGGCAGATTCAACAAACCGCATATTAAAAACGGCTAGAGCTCCTAATTAAATATATATATTTTTATCCATGTGCGAGCTATTGAGCTCTGTGAAACAGCCAATCAGAGCAGAGCTCATTAATATTCATGAAGCTTCCAAATAAGGCAAAAACAGAGCCTTTTATTCTAGGGGCAAATCCTAGGGTTGTAAATGGACCTTTAAAACCATTTCTGGAGATTTTTTTGCCCTTTCCTATGCCATATACCTTCTATGTAGATATCAGAGAACAATTTAAAAATATTTTATAAATGGATTCTATGGCACCTTTAAAACAGTGACAGATGTCTATAGCTCTTTAACAGATTGTATATTCTCTGCATTTTACAGTAAAAGTGTCTCAAAGTAGCTTATTAGAATACATCACTGAGTTTATTAGTAGATCATGTTATTGATTAAAACTTAAAGGGATAGTTCACCAAAGAATGAATATTTTGTCATCATTTACTCACCCTTTTGATGTTCCAAACCGGTATGAGTTTATTTCTTTTGTTCAACACACACATAGAGACAAAGTAACAAATGTAGGTTAACAGTTGACAGTACCCATTGGCTTAGTGTTTTCTTGCTGCTATAGAATTAAATGTCAGCTGTTGGGTTACCAACATTCATTAAAAAAATCTTTGTGTGTGTATAACAAAAAAAGTAAACTTGCACAGGTTTGAACAAACATAAGTGTGAGTAAATGATGATGCCATTTAAATTTTTGGGTGAACTACCCCTTTAAAAGGCAAGACAATCTAACATCTGAAAAGGGCCTGAGTCTTTTCCTCAAAGTGATCCACTCACAGGCCACACTGCTGTCCCCCTGGTCCTAGTCCTAGTCCTGGTCCAGTGTCACAGCTTATCTTTCACTTTGTGTATCAATGCTGACCTGCTTCTAGCTTTCGGCGGATATTACGTAGTCTCATTTCCAAAAATCCAGAATGTGATCATGGATCGTAAATGCTCCTGAAATTATACAAACAAAAAAAAAATTATCTCAACAATTTTTCTTCAGAATATTGATAATATCGTAAGTGTGAATATACAAGAAATGTATTAGACTTTAACTTCCAACATTCCTAACATGCATCAAAAAGCCAGAGAAAAAAGTCATAAATAAATGAGACAAAAGCCCACATAAAAGAAAAGCACTGCAACAAACATGTTTTTTTTTTTTTTTTGGTAACACTTTACAATAAGGTTCCATTTGTTAACATTAGTAAACTGCATCAGCTTACATGAAAAGTACTTGTAAAGCATTTATTGTAGATTTTTTGTATACTGTATATCAATATTAACGGTATTGTTTTATACCATGTTCCTTTATAAAAAAAAATATATTGATATGTCATACAAACTCGATATACCGCCCAGGACTAGCTAACATGAACTAACAACGAACAGTTGTATTTTTATTAATAAATGTTAACAAAGACGAGTACATACTGTAACAAATGTATTGCTCATTGTTAGTTAACGCATTAAGTAATTGTTAACTAATGAACCTTATTGTAAGTGTTGCAGTTTTTTCCCAGATCATTTTAGGAATCATTAGATGTTACTCACACATCCACCTTCTTTTCCTTCAACCTGAACCCTTCAAGATGGGAACGTAGTGATGATGCAGTTTGCTAAATCAAGCTTTTCAGAACTTGATGGGCAACTGGGGAGAAAGAAGAGCAAAATCCACAGACATTAAACTACAAGCAGGCCTGAAATTGATCACATTTGTGTGATGGAGCTTAAAATGGTTTAACATTTAAAGTTACCTGGCACATGTCACAATATACAGTGATGTGGATTTAAGGTAATATTGTTCAGCCCTAACATATAACTAGAATAGACTAGGATGCATATACAGTAATAAAAAAATACCTGGATTTGATGGCTCTCTTGAGAATGTGTGTGGTGTAGGGCTTCTGTGGCTGACATGTAGATCTGAAATCTGTCAAAGTTCTTGATTTCTACATTTCTTTCAACATCTACAAATTCTTGGAAATCAGCATTGTATTTCTGAACTTTGTCAAATGCAAAACCTTCTTCTGATGTGGTTTGATTTATGAGATGCTCATTACTATGAACATTATACATCTTCTTTGAGTACTCTTTTCCATTTTTAAAGAAACATGGCAAGAACTTTGACAGATTCCCATTCATGGCCTGGGTCCTGGAGAAAAAAAGAAGAGAAAAATGCTATGTACATTACATACAAAAATAAATCTCAATCCAAACTTAATCTAACAAAAAACAACTTCGGCTACTAAAACTCCGGCGCTTCACAAAAATGGTTAGCCAAGTAAAATTATTAATCAGGTCACTCTTTCAGTTGTCTACTCTCAACACTACTGTCGCGTCCATTGCAGTCACGGTAAAGCTCATAGCTTATTACCATAAATTTGACCTGACTTCAACTCTCCTTGACGACGGCTGCTGGCTCACATTGAAAATGAATGACCTCCGGCCACTGTGTAATTAACTTACATAAGTAAATTTAACTTCGTTTAGATGTTGCAGCACTACGTATAACAAGCTAATAATTGTGAATATCACAAAATAAAAATTTTACTTACCGATAGATCAGTGTCCGCCAACATCTTGGTTCTTCTCAATGCAGCCAGAGTGAAAAGAGCGCGAGAACGGAGGCTGATGCAATTTAAAATGAAGAGGCATGACGTGATTGGGCGGAAAACAACAACCGTTAATCAGTTTAATGTAGTCAGATGAATATATACTAATTTTATTCTACTTTTTAATTTGTTTTAGGGATTTTTAATGTGCTATTCATATAAAACTTTATGTATTTTTCTTTCACAAATACAAACTGCCCTCCCCCTGGAGATAACACATGTACTGTGTAGATCTATGCACAGGCAAAAAAAAAAATAATAATAATAAATATAGCTGCAAGCAGCAATTACGGGGCCAAGCACTCAAAGGGGAAAATGAGGAGCTAAGGATGGCAGGAACAGCAAACCAACTGCAACCATAAGTAAAAGGAAGCCATTTTAAGATGATTTTAGTCAAAGCGACAGAAAAATGATGTAGAACGCCTACTGATATGATTTAATGGTTTATAACGTTTGATCAACAGGTGGCGCTGTTATCAAATCGATGTGGTGTGTTTAGTGTGAGGTGACAAACGTACACACAAAGTTTGGTGTCATTATGTCAAAGTTTTCCAAAGATATAGACTTAGAGTCATTTTCACATCAAGCCTAAAATTTATAGAGTCGCTGTACGAAAACGGTTCCATTTATCAACATGAAATCCATAACTTTTTGTCAACACAGTCTGAAGATGATCTGACTCGATTTTGGTGAAAATCGGACGAACGGTCTAGGACTAGTTCGAAAAAGTAGGCTTTCAACATAGATCAAAATGGCGGACAGGAAGTTTGGCCAGCTGTGGCATAATTGGTATCTATGTTGTCGGCATGACCCAAGGAATATTTTGAGACCAGTTTCATTACAATAGGCTAATGCTATCTACAGTTATTAGCATTTTTGATCATTTTTAAACTAATGGTTAATGAATGCTTCATTACTCTTGACCAATAGGTGGTGCTGCTAACAAATTGATGTGGTGTGATCAGTGTGAGATGGTAATGCCTCATACCAAATTTGGTGCAAATATCTCAAAGCTTTGCAGAGATACAGCTTCCGATGCGCTTTGGCATCTTTCCTGCAAATTCGTTGATGCGTTAAATGAAAACAGTTTCAAATATCGACACGAAATCCATAACTTTTTGTCAGCATGGTCTGAAGATGATCCGAGTCAAATTTGGTCAAATTAATTTTGGTGAAAAGGAGGAGTTCGAAAAAGTAGGTTTTCTACATTCATCAAAATGGCGAACAGGAAGTTTGGCCAATTTTGGCATAATTGGTATCAATGTTCTCGGACTGACCCAAGGAATATTTTGAGATCACTTTCATTACAATAAGTCATTTTTTTTCAGAAGTTATTAGCATTTTTTGAAATTTCGTTATAACTTTTGACCACAAGGTGGCGCTGGCCCCAAAATTGGTATGTACATTCAGAGCATGGTGCCGAACATTTTTGTAATTATTGTCGAAACGATATGTTAATCCGTTCTCAAGATACAGCATTTTAAAGCTAAATTCAAAATGGCCGACACCCAAAATGGCTGACTTGGGAAAATTGGATATGGTTTGACTCAGCATGCTCCTCCGAATCTAACGGGACGAGTTTTGAGATTTTTGGCCAAATCACTAGGAAGTTATAAGCAAAAATATCCAACTTTCATATCTCCTGACCACTAGGTGGCACTGTGACGAAACACTGCAGGTAGCCTCAGGTCATGCTTGTTATGACACACACCAAGTTTGGTCTCAATATTCCAAAGCGTTGCGGAGATATGGCCTCACTTACATTTTTGAACGCTTTTCGTAGAATTAATTAGCGCGTTATTCGAGAACCATTTGTTCAATCAACTTGAATTCCATAACTTTTTGCCTGCATGGTCTGAAGATGATCTGAGCCAATTTTGGTGAAAATCAGACAAACCGTCTAGGACGAGTTCGAAAAAGTAGGTTTTACAAACAATTAATTATAGAAAAAAATTGTTGTTTGCTTCCCTGCCACTCTGCTCCCTTGTTTGTCACCATGGACACTCATTTGACCACACCCACTCCTTGTTAGTTTCTATGGTTTCCAATTAGTTCATTGCCCCTGCTCTGTGTATAAATAGTCCTTGTGTTTCCGCTGTAGTTTGTCGGTTGTTAAACGTGTAATGGTTGTCTCTTGCCCGTGTCTGAGTTCCTGATCCTGTTCCTCTGGATTTTATTGTTTCATCACGGATTCCCAATAAACTACTGCATTTAGATCCTGTTTTTCCACATCATTTCCTCCAACGTTACAATCAGTGTGCCAAATTATACAACTTTCCCGCAAGCGGTTCTATGGGCTGCCATAGACTTGCGGCGGAAGAAGAAGAATAATGAGAATTCTAACAGATACAATAGGTGCCTACGCACCTTCGGTGCTTGGCCCCTAATAATAATAATTACACATTATGTGTTAAAAAACAAATGTGTTTAAAAACATGTGTCAGAATGCTATCAACACAGCCATGTGTGTTGTTTTTTGACACATCTGTTTTTGCAGTGTAGTGAAATGAATTCATTAGAGGTTGCAGGTGAAAGCAGAATTTTCTGGAACTGTAATATATTATGATATTACTATCTGATGTTAATATAAAATAACACTTAAATTTGTTTTTGGCTTTTGGGATCAGACACAACAGATCCCACAGACTATCATATCTTTCCTTCGGATGTATTTGAACCAACAAATATAAAACGGGTAAAACAGGTTTAGTTACAGTTAATGCATTAGTATAACATATCATGAAATAACTAACCACTAGCATTTATTAAAGGAGTAGTTCACTTTCAGAACAAAAATTTACAGATAATGTACTCACCCACTTGTCATCCAAGATTTGCATGTCTTTCTTTCTTCAGTTTTAAGGAAATTCTGTTTTTTGAGGAAAACATTTCAGGATTTCTCTCCATATAGTGGACTTCTATGGTGCCCCCGAGTTTGAACTTCCAAAATGCAGCTTCAGAGGGCTCTAAACGATCACAGCCGAGGAAAGAAGGGTCTTATCTAGCAAAACGATTGGTTATTTTTTTTTTTTTTTAAATACAATTTATATACTTTTTAATCTCAAATGCTCGTCTAGTTTAGCTCTGTGTACTCTGTGTAGAGATTAAAAAGTATATAAATTGTAAATGTTTTTAGAAAATAATCTTGGCTGGAATCATTTAGAGCCCTTTGAAGCTGCATTTTGGAAGTTCAAACTTGGGGGCACCATAGAAGTCCATTATATGGAGAGAAATCCTAAAATGTTTCTTTACTACTGGAGAAAGAAAGACATGAACATCTTGGATGACAAGGGGGTGAGTACATTACCTGTAAATTTTTGTTCTGAAAGTGAACTACTCCTTTAATCTAGGTTACTGTTAATTTCTAAATATGCTAATACATATTTAATATATACCATATATTTATAAATTAACATTAGCATAGAAATAAATGTTGAGAAAGTGCTTTACAAGGTTTAATTTGACTCTCGTATACCAACCATAGAACAAAGTAATCAACTTTAGTGGATTTTACTAATTCAAAGTATTAAATTGTACAGGTCCTGATGGTTCTTCCTAGTATTGACTAGCACTACATGCTTGGATTATGCATTTGTCCATTCAATTAGGCAGCTGTGAAAGCTAAATCAAATGGAAATAGTGTGAATTGACAACAGTCTGGATTTATACCGGCCACAGTATCATATATTCCTGCTGATGTGTATCGATTGAACTCCAAGCAGGCTCAGGATGTGCAGTCTGTATGTATCAGAGGGAATACATGCAGTGAGGAATTGCTGTGTGTGTGTGTTTAGATTGAGGTGTGTGTTTCTGCACACCAGCTTGCCTCTCCTGAGTGCGATCTATAGTTGTTCTGATGAGGAATATGGCATAGGTTACTGTTTGTACACTTGTGGGATACTAATGTTAAGACAGAGTTCAAAATAGGCACGCAGGTGAAGATAACTTGGCAATTATTTGTACTAGGGAAGCACATTATATATACACAGTCAAAGCTAAATTTATTCAAACACCTTCAACATTTCTCACATTATCACAGTTTATTCGCTATAGTTTAGAAAATGATTAAATATAACACAAACTGTGTCAGAACAAATGCATCTTGATAATGTCAGATAACTTTGATATGAATGTAATGGATTACAATCAACCAAAAATTACTGTTAATATGACAAGATTTACACAATTATCAATGCTTTGTTGACCAATTACCAAGCAATGCTTAATTTTGTTCAGTCTGTGGTGTAAAAAGGTCACATTAGCAATTAAAGAAAAAACACTTAAGCAAAACATGGTCGGGTCAAAGTGTTTGAATAATTTTTTAATCAATTTTACTGGTAGTCCACTATATGAATAATCTTTGGGTATAATATGTCACAATTTACTTTATTTTGCTGTCCTCACTTACAAATGAACTATAGTGTCCTGTAAAATTATCAAAAATTTTATCTGGTGTCTGAATAATTTTATGTATTTATGACTGTATGCATGTAAGTATGTATTATGAAATTATTCATACGCCCTGGCAAAGTCTGACTTAAGGTTACTTTTATTCAACCAGATAGACTTTTTTTATTAGAAATGACACAGACGTATCCCAGAAGATAATAAGACGATGTACAAGAGGCATCATTGTGGAAAAAAATATTACTCATCTTTTATTTACATTTGAACAAAAAGTGGCATGTCCAAAATGATTCATACCCTTCTCAATAATCAATAGAAAAGCCTTTTTTGGCTATTACAGCAATCAAACGATTCCTATAATTGCTGACCAGCTTTTTGCATGTCTCCACTGGTATTTTTGCCCATTCATCTTTAGGGATGAGCTCCAACTCTTTCAGGTTGGAGGGTTTCCTTGCCATCACCCTGATCTTTAGCTCCCTCCACAGATTCTCAATTGGATTTAAGTCAGGACTCTGGCTGGGCCACTGCAAAACGTTAATGTTTTTGTCTGCTAACCATTTCTTCACCACTTTTGCTGTGTGTTTTGGGTCGTTGTCGTGCTGAAATGTCCACTGGTGCCCAAGGCCAAGTTTCTCTGCAGACTGCCTGATGTTGTTGTTGAGAATTTTGATGTATTGCTCCTTTTTCATGGTGCCATTTACTGTGATTAGGTTTCCTGGTCCACTGGCTGAAAAACACCCCCTGCAGCCGCAGATCCTCAGTGAGCTTCTTTTTCTTAGCCATGACTGTCCACAAACCAACAGCAGAGAGCTTCTGTTTTTCACCTGTTGAGTTGATTAAAACAGCTGTTCCCAATGAATCAGGGTAATAAGGATGCTTTAGAACAGCTTGGACTATTTGGAATGGTATAGAACTTTGGATTTTCCCATAGACTGTGACAGTTTGCAAAGGCTATGAATAATTTTGGACATGCCACTTTTTGTTCAAATGTAAATAAAAGCTAAGAAATATTTTTTTTTTCCACAATGATGCCTCTTGTACATCATCTCGTTATCTTTTGGGAGAAGCCTGTGTCATTTCCGGTCAGAAAAAAAAAAAAAGTAACTAAGTCAGAATTTGCCAGGGGTATGAATAATTTCGGGCTTGATTGTATATACATGCAAGCTTGTTTTTCATGTTTGTACATTTAGATTACTGTCATCTAATGCATGCATAAAGCTGATCTTTAAAGGGATAATTCACCAAAAAATAAAATTCTGTCATTAATTATTCACCCTCATGTTGTTCCAAACCTGTAAGACCTTTGTTTACCACATTCAAGGCCCAGTAAGGACATTGTTAAAATAGTCAATGTGAACTACTACGAGAATATTTTATGTGTGCCAAGAAAATAAAAATAATGACTTTTTTTCAAGATTTTGTGAAAATTTGTTTTGTGAAGATAAAAAAGGTCTTACGGGTTTGGAACGGCATGAGGGTGAGAAATTAATGACAGAATTTTCATTTTTGGGTGAACTATCCCTTTAAAACACTAGTAATTGTAATATTTAGCAAATTTCAAAATGAAAATCCATTTTCATACTGTATTGATTTTTTTTTTTTTTTTTTTTTTACATTTATTTAGACAAAATAGTTTAAAATAGAATTCAGTCATGCTAATTAATTGGTTAATAGCCATAAGATGAATTACGAGTGTTGTCCAGAATATTAATATATGTGCATCCCTAATGTGAACACATGTGTCTTTGTGGTTGTTTTTCTGCCCTAAAGCCCTGGGTTGACAGCACATCAACTACATGCACAAATAACATCAGAAAGACTATTCATATTCCCACCAAAGAAATCATTTTATGGTATTTGCTATAACAGCATGAAGGACTTTGTGATCTGTTTTAATGGTAGGATCATGATAAATTAGGTGTCTCTTTGCTTCTGCAGCAATCCCTGAGATGTCTGATGGAAAGTCTGTTTTTCATTTTGCAATTCTTTCAGCCTCACAGTGTAGAGCCTCAAACTGTCTAGAAGAGGTGTATGAGAGAGAGGACAAGTCTTTAGGGAACACTGAGTAAGATGAATGAGGTCTGTTTGAAAGTCAAAGATGACCACCCGCCCATCGCACCCCACCAGTCACATCACTGACAATGTCTGTTCTCACCCTTAATGTGAGAATGACTTGAAAACTAATTACAGCCCTAATAATAGGAAATATCAGCAAAAGAGTTGGTTGTTGTGTTCATGAGCTATTCTAATAAAATTAGTATGCTTCAGTGTTTATATGTGACCCTGGACCACAAAACCAGTCAAAAGAATCAATTTTTGGAAATTGGGGTGTATACATTATCTAAATCTAAATAAGCTTTATGTAACGGGGACGTCGAATGTAGTATTCTATGTATATGTTACTCTACAGAGATTAAATTTGGCCTAGGTTCGGCTCTGGGAGGATTTAAGAGTAAAAGTGTGGACCAAATCAATTTCAAGTAATTAACAGCCGGCAATTTTATTTACAATGATTTTCATTCAATATAAACAATATTGTCACAGTAGACTCTTTGTCTGGTTTCCACTCAACACTATGAACCAACAACAAAAATGATTCATATCAAACCCGAAGCTGAATGGGAATACCAAAAGTAAAATAGAATAAAATTAAACAAAATAAAACACAGTCTCAATAATTTGTTCTGGATCCTTTGTATGTAAAGTGCTCAAATGTCCATATGTATAAAACTCAAATGTCCATGTGTAAAGCTCCAATGGTCATATGTGTGTAAAGAGCTTCAATGTCTTTGTGTGTAAAGGCCTTTTGTGTTGCTACCCGGGTAGTGTGTATGTGCTTAGCTCTCTTGTGTACATCCGTGATGGACCACGATGATTCTTTGAGTGGCAAATCAGGGTCTGGCTCGCCGTTCAAACGGTAGATCACTTGACAGAATCAGCATTCAAAAAAACCAATCTGCATAAAACAATGCAGTCACATTAAACATTTTTCAATATAAACAATTTCTACACCGACATTTTCTATTAGCTGCACAAAATGTCCGTCATTACCAGTGTTAATTCAACACGTGACAATATAAGTGCAAATAAACAGCTTAAACGCATAAAAGTATTTAAATATGCAATATATCTCTCTTGTTAGAATATTTCGTTAGTTGTACAACATTTCTTTTACCAATTGCTGCATTTATAACACTTGTAGAAAATAAAATAATTTAACTAAACAGTTAAACTAGCGTTATACACGGATAGATTTGACTCCGTATCAATTTTACCTTATAAACATACAAAAAATACATTCTTAAACATAAAATATAACTCATTGGCTTTAGGATATATATATATAAAGAAAAAGGAATATCACAAAGTTAAAGTAATGCATAAGCAAAACTCACCAGAGCTCTTGTAAAAGGAAAAACAATAACCAAAAGCATTGACCGGTTGTTTTCCTCGGGAATAGGATAAATAAACGACCTTAACGATTAATATTATTCTTTATAAAAGAATATGCACATTTCACTGAAGAAACAAATGAAAATTAAATCGTCTTTGCAGCTACACGCTGACCTCGTGCGTGCATATTCAGCAGGCTTCTTCATCTGATTTTTAACATACGTTGACTCTCAACATACCACAGTGTTAACCGCCCTCTAAAGGTAGTACCATACCTAAAATACAGAACCTTCATTTTATGATATATAATCAACCGTACTTACAAATAAACATACTTTAGGACTAGGAATAAAGGATAGTAGGATATTTGGCCGAGATACAACTATTTGAAAATCTGAAATCTTAGGGTGCAAAAAATCGAAATATTGAGAAAATCACCTTTAAAATTGTCCAAATAAAGTTCTAAGTAATGCATATTACTAATCAAAAATTAAGTTTTGATATATTTACGGTAGGAGATGTACAACATATCTTCATAAAACATGATCTTTACTTAAAATCCTAATGATTTTTGGCATAAAAGATAAATCGATAATGTTAACCCATACAATGTATTGTTGGCTATTGCTACAAATATACCCATGCTACATACAACTGGTTTTGTGGTCAAGGGTCACATATATGCATACTTTTGCTTTATTAGAGTGTTCTTCAGCTCAATATATGGTGTCAGTCTCTATACCTGTGAGTAAGTCAAAAAATCTTTTTTTAATAAATCTGAAATGCCATTTTTCAAGGCTGCTTTTCAATCTCTCTCAGTTTTTTTGAGCTATGGCTGTTATTTGTCATGTGATTCTCTCTATTAACCCCATGTAAGAGAGTGTGTGTATATGTGTGAAAGTGAAGGAAGGAAAAAGAGAGAGTGAAAGAGAGAGAGAGAATGCCCCTAATCTCCTCTGATTCACTTTGACATGTGAATGACACGGTGAATGGTTACCATGGAAATAAATGTGTAAAATTTATGCATGCACCTTTTTTTTCTGCCTCAGCCAAAAAGAGGGAGATTTTGCTAATGGGGTGTAAGTGCTACTGGTCTCTCTATCTCTCTCTCTATCTGTCTGTTTCTCTTTGTGTATGTATGTAAATGTGTGTGTGAGTGTGTATAAATGTGGGTGTGTGTCTTTCTCTGGGCTTAGCGGCCATTATATTGTGGGTTGTTCTTATGCATCAAAGCATGTTAGCATGATTAGTAGTGATGCCACGGTATGAAAGCACAACAATGTAAAGGCTGCATTCTAAAACTAGACTGGTGCAATATAAACCCTCAATTATCTCATAAAATTAGAAGTTTTGCCACATTTGAATTGAGATACACTGGTCTTAAAGTAAGCTGTACCAATCTCATATGTGTTTTTACATAAAGTGTGGTTCTACCACACATACATTTACTTACATTTGCATAGACACTGAAACTTAAATATTGACAGACTGAAAGCGTCTAAACCGAATGAACAACTTATGTGCTTATGTACAAATGATTTCTTATGAATGCTGAAATATGGCTTTAACATTTTGATTATATTGTATTCAGTTGTCATATGTGACCCTAGACCACAAAACCAATCTTAAGTAGCATGGGCATGTGTAGAAATAGCCAAAAATACATTGTATGGGTTAAAATTATAGATTTTTTTGTGCCAAAAATCATTAGGATATTAAGTAAAGATCATGTTCCATGAAGATATTTTGTAAATTTTCTACCGTAAATAAATAAATAACTTAATTTTTGATTAGTAATATGCATTGCTAAGAACTTCATTCGGACAAATTTAATTCTCAATATTTCAATAATTTTTTTAGTTTTTTTTTGTTTGCACCCTCAGATTCCAGATTTTTTTAAATAGTTGTATCTCGGCCAAATATTGTCCTATCCTAACAAACCATACACCAATGGAA
The DNA here is from genome assembly GCF_049309525.1 of Garra rufa. Taxonomy (NCBI): domain Eukaryota; kingdom Metazoa; phylum Chordata; class Actinopteri; order Cypriniformes; family Cyprinidae; genus Garra; species Garra rufa. Next base: position 37,286,075 of record NC_133363.1, on the reverse strand, counting down.
AGCCTATTTATTCAGTCAGTTTATTAAGTAAAGGCCATGTTCCATGAAGATATTTTGTAAATTTCCTACCGTAAATATATCAAAACTTAATTTTTGATTAGTAATATGCATTGCTAAGAACTTCAGTTGGACAACTTTAAAGGTGATTTTCTCCATATTTAGATTTTTTTTTTTTTTTACATCCTCAGATTCCAGATTTTCAAACAGTTGTATCTCGGCCAAATATTGTCCTATCCTAACAAACCATACATCAATGGAAAGTCTATTTATTCAGTCAATTTATTAAGTAAATATCATGTTCCATGAAGATATTTTGTAAATTTCCTACTGTAAATATATAAAAACTTAATTTTGATTAGTAATATGCATTGCTAGAACTTCATTTGGACAACATTAAAGGCAATATTTTATTTATTTATTTATATATATATATATATATATATATTGCACCCTCAGTTTTCAGATTTTCAAATAGTTGTGTCTCGGCCAAATATTGTCCTATCCTAACAAACCATACATCAATGGAAAGCTTATTTATTCAGCCAATAAAAATGTACCCTTATGATTGTACATTATGATATGTACCATTATGTTTTAAACCCCATTAATTAAACGCAATTTACTCATTTATCTAATATGAAATAACATTTTGTTTTGTTCTGTGTGATTTTTGCTACCAACACGTTCACAAGAGCATGCATTCTGACATAGAATATGGCATAGTCTATCTCTCTTAGTTTATCGTCTGTATATTCTGGTTCAAATAAGTAAGGCTGGGCAAAAAAAAATTGCAAGTTACTAGTTTCCGAAGACTGTTTTATGCATTCTTCTGCTTGTAAACAAGGCACAGCCATCCGGGTTCTACGTCAGAATACGGCTCCTGCTTCAAGTGCTTTTGTGAATGTGTCAAATTGTTGCATAAAGTTGTTATTTTAGTTTTCTTTGCGCACAAAAAGTATTTTCTTAGGTTCCTAAAATTAAAGTTGAACTATGTTGCATGAACTGTTTTAACAATGTCCTTACTACCTTTCTAGGTCTTGAATGTTTCAGTTGCGTTGCTGTCTATGCAGGTTCAGAAAGCTCTCGGATTTCATCATGTTCTGATGATTTCATTGTGTTCCGAAGATGAATAAAGGTCTTACAGGTTTGGGTAAGTAATTAATGACATCATTTTAATTTTTGGGTGAACTATCACTTTAACTGGAGAGCTCTACACTAAGATGGCCATATGCGGCACCATTTTGTCTTGAATTATTACCCCTTACAAAACCATCATAATTTGGACTACTTTTGGCACTATATTGTTGATAAAATGGTCATTTTCTTGCACATTTCTGACTATTACCTTTTATATTCTCTATAAAATGGTTACGTCTAGGTTTAAAGGTACACTCTTAAAAATAAAAGTGCTTCACGATACCATAGAAGAACCTTTTTTGTCTAAATGGTTCCATAAAAAGAGCCTTTAACATCTGAAGAACCTTTCTGTTTCACAAAAGGTTCTTTTTGGTGAAAGAAGGTTCTTCAGATTATAAAAAGGTAAGAAAGAGATGGTTCTTTAAAGAACCTTTGACTGAATAGTTATTTGTGGAACCAAAAATGGTTCTTCTATGGCATCGCTTGATGAACCTTTTGAAGAACCTTTATTTTTAAGAGTGTAGGGTTAAGGGATCTAAAAATCTAAACCATTTATTGAAAACAATTTATAAAAGTGCAGTTATATAAATAGTTTTATCAGTACATATTTGTACTAATGTAAAACATACAATCATTTATGTTTTGTACCTATAAATGTTACATACTGATACCTGTGTATAAACAATGAGACCAGGCTGGTTACACACAAGAAATGAACTAGCTAAATAATAAGTACACACACACACACGCACACACACACACACACACACACACACACACACACACACACACACACACACACACACACACACACTTTCTCTCTCGCACAGAGGCAGTGGACAAACCCCAGGGTGCAATTTTACTATTTTGGTTTCCTGCATGGATTCCAGGAATTGTGTAAGTATGTGTGTGTGTGCTGGCAAAACAATGAGCATTACATCCATCATTACATTTTCTGAGGGCATTATTTCAACTTCTCTTAGCCATATTTTACGGCCTCATTTTTACTGCCACATTCTTAGATTTCAAAGTCATAGCTCATATCCAAAATGCTTTTCTAAAGTTCTGCACCCCATAAAAGAAATAGTTTATGCTGCAGTGCAGGACAAGATTTTGTCTGTTTATGAAATCAGCAAATATAGTCAGACATGAGATGTTTTACTTGTTTTACTTTACTTGTCACTGCAGCCTTCATAAAGCTGAATCATGTATTAATGATTCAGCAGGGTGCAACTGCAATAATATGTCCTTCATTTGCAATGCTCAAGTATTTCAAACGTGTTCTGCTCCTCTCTCTGAATTTATCAGCTTGTTAACCTTTAGATCAGCAGTCAGTGGGAGAAGAAATCTGATCGAGCAGTTCTGTACACAGGGTAATGGCTCTTTCTTTTTCATCCCCGGGCCAGTTAGTCTCTTCATATATAATGGACACAGCAGCAGTGTAATAGAATTCTTAGATATTTATTTTATGATATAATCTTCTGTGTGAATAGTGCTGATCTAGATTAAGACCTGGCCTATTTTAAGAGTGCTTTATACTGTAGGCTTTTCAATAGCATGTGGCTCGGTTTACCTTTGTTTTTTTAAACAGTATGAAATGCACGAGGAGTTGAATTAATCAAGAGTACAGTCCATCATATATCAGGAATTATTATTGGAAAAAACAATATGAAAGACACAGAGAGGTAGGGAGAGAGAGGGAAAGGGAGATATGGGCAGAGAGAGTAAACCAATGACTGTCCCAAGCCATTAGAATGAGGGATATTTCAGCTTGACTGAGCAATTCATTCTCAGCATGTCACATTGAATTTTCTCAATTCTAAAAGCCCCCGCACTCCTCACTTTTTCCTATCCTTTCAGATGCAGAAATATTGCTTCCAAAAAGTCATTCTGCCTAAATATGTTCAAACGCTTACCAAAAATGTTCCAATCTGCTTGCTCGGATTGTTTATCACAGTGTACATGAAAATTACATTTTCAGTATATACAGTTTTAACCATAACATTACATTAACCATGTAAACCTTTATATTTACTTTATATCTTTAATAGGTTACTGTAAAATACATGAACGAATGGAAGTTAAAGAGGAGAATGTTCATCTAATCCTGCCAATCAAAACCCAAAGGTAAGCATAAATGCGAGTTTACATCTTGCAATTGTGACTTTTTTTAACAGAATTGCGAGATCTAAACTCACAATTCTGACTTTTTTTCTCAGAAATGCAAGTTATATCTCACAATTCTTAGACAAAAAGTCAGAATTGCAAGTTTGTATCAGGCAATCCCGAGGAGAAAAAGTCAGAATTGTGAGACGAAAAGCCGTAATATCCTATTTTTTTTAAATTCTGTGGCAGAAATGGGGTTCCATAGTTTAAAAACCCATTATTATATGGCTGTAAATATTATCATATTGGCATTGTGTGAAATGGGCGACTTGTCAGACTTCCAAACAGGACAAATCATAGGAGCCCATTTACCAGAAACATCTGTAACCTTAACAGTCCAATGGTTTTAGTGTTTTGAGAACACCAGTCTTTATGATTATGTCTGCATACACAAAGCATGGCAAGAATTCATCAGCGAAGAAGAATAGTGGGTGCAGACCAAAAGTGTGTCCAAACAACACCAAACTACTACAGCAAATGTGACGGCAAACCTCAGTATTTACCTTGAATACCCTACTTCTACAAAACCTAACCATAGTTTACAAAGCCAACATCCATGAAAGAGCTACAATTACAGACACCGATGCTAAAATGTGAAAAAGATAGTGTTATGTTCATAAAACCTGGATATTTGGCCAGACAAATCAACTGACTTGAATATCATCAAACCACTGTGGGCAGTTTGGTAGCGTGAGAAGAGTGAGAAGTCTATTCTCTAAGATTTAACTGGAGACTGTTCAACAATTGTATGAAACTATTCTAAGAAGGTTGGAAGCTGTATTACGCCAAGCAGGATGTAAATTTTTTTTTAAGTCATAACATAATATTCTGCAAATAATTGTGTGAAAATTTGGCTTTATTAATCAAAACTCTACCTGTAAATGATACTTTGTGTGAAAAGGATTAACAGTGGTCAGAGTTTTACTGCCTCTAGTGTTCATTTCAACTGGAAACTGCAGCGATTCATACATATAGGTATGTTTTTTCAGTTTTGCGGAAATGTATATAGATGCGCGTATTTCCAATGAGCCTATGTTGTCTTTATCCCAAAGTTGGTTCCACTTTATATTAGGTGATCTTAACTACTATGTACTACATCAAAAAATAAGTGCAATGTAAATATTGTGTTCATATTTTATTGCAAAACACTTCTGCTTCTATTGCAGGTATGGTTAGGGAAAGGTTTGGTGGTATGGGTAAGTTAAAGTGTGGGTTAAAGGGTTAGTTCACGCATAAATGAAAATTAGCCCATTATTTACTCATCCTCCAGGCATCCTAGGTATATATGATTTCCTTCTTTCAGACAAATAATGGGCTAATTTTTATTTTTGGGTGAACTACCCCTTTAAGGTGAAAGGAATGGGACAACAGTGTAATTATAATTGTAATTGCAGAAATTAATTACATGTAATTACATGCAGGTATGTTTAAAAATATAAGTATGTAAAAACATGTATGTACACAAGTGCATTGCACCAAACAACTAATGTAAAATGTAAGTACATAGTAGTTAAGGCCAACTAATATAACCAATATTTTTTACCTGTATCTCACTAAGCTTAAAATACTTAATTGAGATCATTTTATGCTTTTTAACTGATAATAATTGTAATAAATATGAACTTTTGTCTTGGATCTCTGTTTGATGTTGATTTGGGGTGAGTGACTTGCACTCCACACTATAAGATCTGCTCTCTCTCTTTCTCTTCCTTATCTGACTCGCCTCTCTCTCCAGCTCTCGATCTCCTCCCTGCAGTCAGACAGTTGTGACAGGCCTGCTTCTCTCTGACTGATGTTACTGAGATGCCAAATGGGAGAGAGAATGGCAATTATGTCAAACTGCGCAGAAACATGTGTCTGTGTGCACCAGCGCCGACCCACCTCGCTGCACCTGATCACTCTAAATAACTCTGAACACAGGTATTCTGTGCCAGTGGCAGGCAGCGAAAGAGACAGAACCCTATCCTGTGGGTTTGTTTTCCTACCTCTCCCTTCATTTTCTTTCCCTCTGTATTGTGTTTTGTTTCTTCTTTCCCCCTACGGCTCTTCAGTCCGCAGCCTTGAACTATCAGAATAAATAACCCGCAGTGTTTCTATTTGTGAGAAGCTTTTAAAGTGTGGTAAGAGACAGGACTGCATTGATACACCATTATATGCATGATTATATGTGTGTACACACAAACCTTACTTACAGTCTCTCAGTACGAGACAACAGCATCCAGTGCTGTAAATTTAAAAATAGCAACCTGCAAATACATAGTTATGCTCCAACCACAAAGTGGAACAGTGGACTAAATGAGATCTAGAGCAGATTGTAGGAACATTTCACAAGAGAGAAACACCAACTGGAGCAAAGGACAGAAGATGTATATTCCTTTACGTGCGAAAAGAAAGAAAGAAAAGAAAGAATACTATAGAAAGTATAGTCTGGCGGTGGTTTGCCAGTAGGGCAACATATGTGGAGGTCTGTTTTCATAGAAAATAATCTCAGTATTGGTTTTACTGCAGATCCACAGGCTGACAGCACTTTCTGGCACTCGGCCAGTAACATGCAGGCTTTAGGATTTGTTCATTTCTGCTACTTATTATTTGGTGGGAGTGTGACAGAATTGTTACTGAGGTTTTGAACACCAGAACCACTTCTTAGGACTGAATAATTGCTACCATGCAACAACACAGTAGAAGAAAAACAGTAAAGTTTGGAAAGTTTGGTGTGTGGTTTAAGGAACTGAGTGACTGAAGGAAAATGTTTGAAAAAGAAAAGTGTAAGTGTGTGTGTGTGTGTGTGTGTATGTGTGGACCTGGTATTCATCACGTTGTGGGGACCAAATGTCCCCACAAGGATAGGAATACCAGTAGATTTTGACCTTATGGGGACATTTCTCAGGTCCCCATGAGGAAACAGGCTTATAAATCATGCACAATGAGTTTTTTTGATGAAGTAAAAGTGTGCACAATCTCCTGTGAGGGCTAGGTTTAGGTGTAGGGTAGGTGTAGGGCCATAGAAAGTACGGTTTGTACAGTATAAAAACCATTACGCCTATGGAATGTCCCCATAAAACATGTAAACCCAACATGTGTGTGTGTGTGTGTGTGTGTGTGTGTGTGTGTGTGTAAGCGAGAGAGAGAGAGAAAGAGGGAGGGAGGTTCTCTTTCTGAATCTTGGCTAACATCCAGTTGAAGGTAATCTGTGTTTCTAACCCTCTCTCTCTTCAAGACATATGAAGACACAAGAAAATTAAATGGTTGAGATTGTACTTTAGAAGTAAATCACATAGTGTCAAATAGATTATTTGCTAACTGCACTGAAAATGAAATGAAATGGCTTAGAAACAATTTGTACTCAGAAATTGCTAGTAAATTTCAAAAGTAATTACAAAGAAACAGCAAGAAACACATTGAATTAAACATGAAATCTTGAAGTAGTAAACCTGAAACAGTATTTTCTTGCAATACATTACCAGTCAAAAGTTTTTGAACAGTAAGAGTTTTGATGTTTTTTTAAAGACTTATTTGATCCAAAGTACAGCAAACAAAGTAAAATTTTGAAATATGTTTACGATTTAAAATAATGGTTTTCTATTTGAATATATTTTAAAATGTCATCAAAGCTAAATTTTTACTCATTACTCCAGTCTTCAGTGTCACATGATCCTTCAGAAATCATTCTAATATGCTGATTTGCTGCTTAAAAAATAATAATTATTATTGTCAATATTTAAAACAGGATTTTTAGGATTCTTTGATGAATAGAAAGATACAAAATTCAGCATTTATCTGAAACGAAAAGCTTCTGTGATGTTATAACTACACCATTTAGAAGCTTGGAGTCTGTATAATTTTTATTTTATTTTATTTTAAGAAATTATAGGAATTAATACTTTTTATTTACATTTAAATTGATCAAAAGTGATGATAAAGACATTTATAATGTTACAAAAGATTTCTACAGTATTTCAGATAAATGCTGTTCTTCTAAACTTTCTATTCATCAAAGAAACCTGAAAAAATCTATTTGGCTGTTTTCAACATAATAATAATAAATGTTTTTGAGCATCTAATCAGAATATCATAATAATAATAATAATAATAATAATAATAATAGTGACTGGAGTAATGAGGCTAAAAAAATCAGCTTTAAAAGCACAGGAATAAATTACATTTGAAAATATATTCAAATAGAACACAGTTATTTTAAATAGTACAAATATTTACTGGTTTTTCTGTACTTTGGATCAAATAAATGCAGGCTTGGTGAGCAGAAGAGACATCTTTAAAAAAAACATGAAAAATCTTACTGTTCAAAAACTTTTGACTGGTAGTATATGTTTTGAAACTTCAAAAGCTTCAGATTGGCTTTGTTACCTTTTTGTAGCACCACCTTTTTTTTTTTTTAACTCATAACCAGTTTCATAAAAAAATATACATTTTCAAAGACACCGGTTACCTTGTGTTATTTTTAGTCCGACCCTGAGACCTGGTTAATTTTAGTCTCTTTTCTTATTTTACACATGAGTGGACATGCAGTGGACATGGTACATGCTGTGTTCCTGTTTTCAGCTTTATATATATTCTCTCAACATAATTTTCATGTAATGACATCATGTCACATTAAGCAATGAAATGTACAAATTGCTGAAGGTGATGAATAATGTGTCACTTAAAATACAAGATTTCAATTCATTTATATTCCACATGAGTGAGTGTGAGGCTGTGTGTGTCAGATACATGCAGGATCCATTTTCATCCGTTTGAGTTTTGTTCTTTTTTTTACTGCCCATTTGACATTCAGGTCAGAGACAGTTGTCAGAAGGCACTATCATCTTTTCTCTGATTAATGTATATTAATGCATCTTACATTCATAAAGCCAAGATTTCATTGCTGATAATGTCTACTAAAACGGTCTTGTTTTTAAATAAATTAAAACACCCGTGGTTTGGACTCTGCAGCCAGAGTCACTATTCCAGATGAATTTTAGAAGAAGACTAATGAGAGATCACTTTAGCCTTTTGATTGATAGTGAATGTGATCTGTAAGAGCCAAATGTTCCCCTAGAGTAGATTGTGAGCATCGCTGACTGCAATGCTTTCTGAGCACTGGCCCAGTTCTCACAGTCCTGCACAGTGAGGCTGCAGTGTAAAATAAACACAAGGTCATTTGAAAGGATTTATGACATGTTTATGGGGCAACAGAATTCACATTCCTACTTCCTCTTCTTCTACTGTTTATTCGCTGGGCTAACCTAAATGCTGCCACATCTCATATTCCCATTTCCCGTCTTATCTGATGGGATTTCCAAAAACACTTAGAGCCAAGACAAGTGTGAAAACAAGCACACAAATCTTTAAAGACATTTTTTTTATGTAATGCTTTCTCAAATAGTCAAAATAAGGTTTGAGAAGTAAGAGAGAGAAATATCTATCTATCTATCTATCTATGGCAAAATCACATGACTTAAAAAAAGAAAGGGATGAAATCCAAGTTAAAGGCAGCAGAGAGAAAGAAAGTGATGGCAGAATGAAACATGTCATTATATGCTGATAGAAAGGCACACTGAGGCATATAATGTAATTACTTCCCAACTTTCACAGTGTCAATCACGCCACTATCTGCTTATGCTTTAATGGGATATTGAAATGTCCTCTCAGCTGAGAGGCAATGAAGGCTCCTGCTAATTAGTATGAACGAGGAGCGTTAAAATGAGTAATGCTGTGGAGGACAGGTTTTAATTGAGAATAATATAACGCTCTATCCCTCAAATTCATCAAAGCCACACACTAATTGCTCATCAGACTAATGTTGCCACAGACCATGTTTTATTTCCTGTACATTTTTGGACTGAGAAAGTTTCTTTGCTCTAATTGATGTAAGATAATTACAGTGACATTTTAGAGTAGGGTGACTTACACATTTTATAAGTCAGTGCTTAACAGAAATTAGGAGATAAGTAGATTACTAATTAAGTAATTAGCAGTGGTGTGGTAATGACTCCGCGTGTGTCAGCAGGTGAGCCAACGTCTCAGGGCATTTGTCTTAGAAATGAGGAGTGCTTTACTATTTATGATTTTCAACAAAATACTACATCTCTAGCCAAAATACCATGTAGAACAATAACTTACGCAGTGTTTGCATCAATATAACAGCCTGTGATATAGTGATAGAATTTAGAATTCATTCACAGCTGTATTTTGCTGTGACCATCTCAATTAGTGTGACGATACCAATCTTGAACAAGTAAATTTATACTAAATGCAACAAAAACACCCCAATTTCCAGAGTTGAAAATATAATACATAGTACAAGGACTCATTTTGGTGAAACTGGTCATTTACATGTGTAGTCCAAACAAACCAATTGACTTGATTTGAATAAGACTTTCCAACGGTAAATATGATAGAGGCCCGTTTAGCAAAGAAAACAAAAATAACGTCTCTATCGTTTATCGAGCCAGCGTTCTGATGTAGAATGGGGATGCGCTGTGCCTTGTCGAAATACAGAGGAAGATTCACACAGTCTTTGTAAACATGTCTGAAGATTTCAACAGAGAGGATGACTTGCAATTTTTTTGCCCAGCAGTACTTATTTGAAACAAAATATACAGACGATGAACTAAGAGAGATGGACGTTCTACCTCAGAGTGCTACATGTATGCATCATGGTACTCTCATGAACATACATCATATTGTTGAAAAAGTCATTATCTTTGTTTTCTTTGCACACAAAAAGTATTCTCATTGCTTTATAAAATTAAGGTTGAACCAGTGATGTCACACAGGCTATTTTAACAATGTCCTTACTGTAAAAAATGAACGTGAATTTAACGGTAAAAAACTGTAAAAATGCTACGGTAAAAACCTGTGAAATGGTTAACGATAAGTTCCCCTTCTATATACGGTGAAAAACTGTGTTGGACATTGCATGTAATTTTACGGTAGTATACCGTTTTATATTTTATATAAATATATATACATTCCCAGAATTCCCTGTGTGCTTCTATATATGTTAATATTTAAAACCTCTTTGTGATGGGCTTTGGTTCATCATGTGATGTTGTCATCACCACCTGCTTTTGGTGGTTATCAGTGTATTACAAAGGTACAAAACAGATTTCAGTACTTCAAAAGGTTGGTACATTACCATTATATCAGTTAATGAAATTACGGTATTTACCTGTAAATTTAAGTGAAAACCGTAAAACATAAACATTGCTACCGTATTTTTTATGATAAACTTCTGGCAACCACAGCTGCCAGTTTTTTTACCGTAAATTTTATGGATTTTTTTTTTTTTTTACAGTGTACCTTTCTGGGCCTTGAAAGTGGTAGTTGCATTGGTGTCTATGCAGGGTCAGAAAGCTCTCAGATTTCATCAAAAATATCTCATGGGATGGTTGAATGAAGGTCTTACAGGTTTGGAATGGCATGAGAGTGAGTAATTCAAGGATTAGTTCACTTCCAGAACAAAAATGTACAGATAATTTACTCACCCCATTGCCATCTAAGATGTTCATGCCTCTCTTTCTTCAGTTGTAAAGAAATTATGTTTTTTGTGGAAAACATTTTAGGAATTATCAATTATAGTGGACTTCAATGGTCAATTTTAAAGTTGTGCATGGCAGAGCTAAAGAAGACGAGCATTTGAGGTTAAAAAGTATATCATTTTTTTTTTTTTTTTTTTAGAAAATAACCCGTTTCGCTAGATAAGACCCTTCTTCATTGGCTTGGATTGTTTAGAACCCTTTGAAGCTGCATTTAAACTGCATTTTGTAAGTTCAAACTCGGTGGCACCATAGAAGTCCACTATATGGAGATAATTCCTGAAATGTTTTCCTCAAAAAACATAATTTCTTTACGACTGAAAAAAGAAACGCATGAACATCTTTTGAAACATGAAATTGACAACTGGGTGAGTACATTATCTGCACATTTTTGTTCTGGATGTGAACTAATCCTTCAATGACAGAATTTTCATTTCTGGGTGAACTATCCATTAGACTGTGCATTGAAATGACTTTACTAGTTTTATTTTATATACATTTACTATGACTAAAGTACAGTGGATGAACATTTTTAAGAAAGATTGTCTTAATTTATATGGCTGTTTTCAAATCTTCAAATCTAAATCTTCAATCTGTATAAGACTGTAAAATGATGTTCATGACCATATCTCAGCATAGATGACAACATTGCAGCACATTATTACTTACATTTTTACAGTGCAAATACAACAGTAATGCCAGATAAGGAGTGTGAGGGAGAAAGATAGATTAGAAAATGGTGTAGTGAGAAAAAGAAAGCACTTTTATCTTTTATCTCTCTCATCATTACTGAATGCTGTAATAGAGGCGATGCCCCCCGAGGGTTATATACGTAAAATGCAAAGACAGCATATCCACGCTGCATACTGCAGTATCAGCCATGATATAGAAGGGAGGGGGTGAGGGTGCTAGAGAATCAAATCTCGTGAAAACATCATTTGTAAAGAGCAGAGTAAATTTATCCTCCTCTGATCCAGTGGTGTTATTCTTACAGACAATTAAGATTCAAATGCATGAGTTTAGAAATACAAACATTCAGAAATCAGCTACACCCAAGCCCATCAGGGAGCTCAGTGATATATGAGACACATCATTAAGTATTCAGTTACCTTTTTTTATTCTTACTCAGTGGTTTGCCCTTATAAAATAAACATTTTAAATACTTTAGCCCCTGCCTTTGGAAATGTATTTACAGTTGAGGTCAAAAGACCAGACCAGACCAGACCAGACCAGAATAAGATATTTGACATAAAGACGTTTACATATAGTCCACAAGAGAAAATAAAAGTTGAATTTATAAAAATGACTTTGTTCAAAAGTTTACATACAGCTGTTTTTTTTTTTTTTTTGTGATAGTTGTTCATGATTCCCTTGTTTGTCCTGAACAATTAAACTGCTCACTGTTTTTTAGAAAAATCCTTAAGGTCCTACAGATTCTTTAATTTTTCAGCATTTTTGTGTATTTGAACCCTTCCAACAATGACTGTATGATTTTGAGATCTATCTTTTCATATTGAGGACAACAGGGGGACTCATATGCAACTATTACAGAAGGTTCAAATGCTCATTGATGCTCCAGAAGGAGAAACAGTGCATTAAGAGCAGGGATGTAAACTTATGAACAGAATGAAGATGTGTACATTTTTCTTATTTTACATAATTTATTAAATTTTTTTCATTTAGTACTGCCATTCAGAAGCTACAAAAGATACTTACATGTTTCCCAGAAGACAAAATAAGTTAAATTTACCCTGATCTTCAAATTCCAAAAGTTTTCACTCCGTTTAATTTTAAACCTTCTGTAATAGTTGCATAAGAGCCCCTTAGTTGTCCTCAGTGTGAAAAGATGGATCTCAAACTCATACAGTCATTGTTGGAAAAGGTTCAAATACAAAAAAATGCTAGAATTGGTGGGTTTTCTGAAGAACAGTGGGCGGTTTAACTGTTCAGAACAAACAAGGGACTCATGAACAACTATCACTAAACAAAAAAATCACAGCTGTGGATCATTCAGGTAACAACACAGTATTAAGAATCAACTGTATGTAAACTTATGAACAGGGTCATTTTTTATAAATTAATAAATAATTTTTCTCTTGTGGACTATATGTAAACATCTTTTATGTGAAATATCTTATTCAGGTCAGTATTAAATAAAAAATAACATGCGTTTTGTATGATCCCTCTTATTTTGCTCAAATAATTAACATTTTGTAGATTCTGCAAGCTGCATGTAAACTTTTGACCTCAACTGTATATTTAAATGTTCAGTAGATATTGCAAATTATTTTGCTCATTTAAACATGTACAACTGCATGCATCATTTCAGAGTTACGTCACTGACCAATAACTGCACTGATGAAAGCAACTGTGTCAGACTCTTCTTCTGATGGGCTTTTGCACATGGTACCAAGCGAACACTTTATTCAATGGCAATTCGATTTTATTGCATTACAAAGGGGGGAAAGATCAAAGACCTCAGTATCTCATAATGAAGACTGAAGGCCAAGCCAATTGCACAGAGAATATCACCCCTCTATATGAATCCATGTATAATGGGGGGGAAAAAATGCTTGATATCTAAGAGGACTGTAGCTGAATCTTGAGTATATATCTGTTCTATACACAACGGAGCAAAGCTGATTTGTCAGTTTGCCAAGGTCACAGCAGAAGATGCTCTTCTTTAGATTCATAGCAGAGAATAATTTGGAGCTCTGGGTGGAAAAGTAATGCTGTGGGTCACATGTTCGAGACCCAGAAGAAAAGAGTCACACATAACAAATGCAAAATGATGTGTAGGCTGCTATATGATAAATCATAATGCACGATTGCGAAAGGGTGTCATTATTAGTGTGGCCTATATAAAAATGCAGCTAAAAGATTTGCATTATATAGTATTTGGCCTTGTTTTTTAATAAGCACATGAGAATTGAGATATGAATATTATTGATGCCACTGATGCCTCTTCTTCTCCATCCACAGCTGTTCGGTCTAATTTAGAGCACGCTGCCACAATGGAGAGATCACAGGCTTAATATGAGGGGCGCATAAATAAAGATTATTAGGTTAATTAATTATTTTGCATTTATGATTCTTTTATACCTCCACATAATTACTATGGGCTGCTATAATTGAATTTGAACTTGTGCCAGAGTGGGATAATTTGTTTTCAGGTTACCAAATGGTGACAGTGTTGCCGGGTGTAGAGGAAATGACATGGAGTGTGAGTGCGGCATAATTCATCTGTGCTCAGACGCTGACACCAAACCCACAGAGAGGAAATTAATTCAGTTTCCCTCCTGCCACATGGGCAAACAACATTACACACACAAATAAATAATAACAGAGAATCAAAGATGCTCCTGCGCACATCAGATCGGGCGCATTCATCACCACACTTATCAAACGTAATAACAACAACGTGGAATGTGGAACACCCTCCTTATCTGATCGTCTATGTGTATGCGTCTGTGTGTAGATAACATGCGCGCATGGGAGTTTGTCTGTCTGTTCATGCATGTTTATTGTATGAGTGTCTGTCTGAGGGGAAGAAAGAAGGAGGAATGTTATGCATATAATGTGCATATACCCCATTCCCTTTGTAAAATCCTCCTTAGGCCTTGTAGATCATTGTAAATGCGAAAACACATCTTAATTAAATTTTTGGCTGTTTTGTGTAATATAGGATTATGCATTGCACGAGAGTGAACATTTTCAAAGGAAACACTGCGAATGCAAATGCAATCATGATTGCCACTTACCTTCCAGCTGAGCCTCTGTTTTGCTGGTGGAGTTACTTTCATCTATAGCTCTCTGATTTAGACCCATGGGATTACAGAACTCATCCCAGCCCATAATGCACTATATATGCGTGACAGTTTTTTTTTTTTTCCAAGAAAAGAAGTGAGTTCTCAGCAACGTTTCAGCTTCTATGAATAGTATAAAAAATCTTAACATTCTCTATTATCATTTGGTTATAATTCAAAATTTTTCTTTTTGTTATTGCATTGTATGTTTATCTGAATGTTGCTAATACCTACTTTAAGTCTAATGACATAGCTTCAATGTAAAACTTTTAAAACATTCAAATTACTGTTCTGAATGATGAATCGTTGTAAAAATGCCCCTAGTGTGTTTGTAGTCTGTAGCCCCTGGTGGTCATAATTGAGAATGTTAGCCAGCTGCTTCAACAAAACATGTTTGATTTGGCCACAAGAACATATGTATATGCTGTGTGTCACATTCTCTCTCGTTCAAATTCCCTCACATTTGCCTTGCATTAGTTAGAAAAACCCTGCTAATGACTTTTTACCTAAAGCATTGCTTTCCCATAAAAAGATTGTGCAAAGAGCTGAGAGGAAAGCTGCCTATTCACATGCAAATAATCTACCCAGGATATTCTGCTCAAACATCTGCGCCTTTTGAATTCTGCTGAGAAAAAGTGCATATATATATATATATATATATATATATATATATATATATATATATATATATATATACACACACACATACATACAGTACATATGCTTTCTTTACTTTTTAAGAACTGTTTATATTTGATTTAGAATGTGCTTTTTGTTTTGTTTTAATTCACAATTGGTTTTAGTTTAATTAAGCTGCTTGCTTCAGATCAAAGTGCAATTTCGTGTCCGTGTTTGAGCTTTAAAAGTGGGCAGAGGATTTTGAGTTCCCAGCATGTATATTTAATGTGTTTTTGAGCAAGATGAAAAAAAGGAGGAGACTTGTTAGTGTTTAATGTTCTGTTATGTTGGGATTTACAAGAGATTCTGAGTTTTGGAGTGTGTGCTTGGGTTGAGGATGAGCTAATGGGAATGAAGGCCGCTATGAGCTCCGCTTTTTTAACAAAGAGAAAATACTGAATAGCAGTATAGCTATACAACCATGACGTCAATTTGTAGGCCAGCTCAGAAGGCTAATTCATAAGTTCCCTTGGGTTTTTAGAATAGTGCTTTTTTTTTATGAGTAAAATAAGGTCTGTGGTTAATAAGACTTTAAGATACTTTCTTGTTTTGTTCAATAACATGAATCACATACAGTTGTATCTCAGTCGTGAATTTTGAAGCTGCAGTTCAGGTAATGGTCACTGCATCTTACTCACCACAAATGAATGTTTTAAAAAATGCAAATTCTTGCAGGTTTCAGAAGATCAATGTGACCCTAGAGCACAAAACCTTAAGTAGCACGGGAATATTTGTAGCAATAGCCAGGAATACATTGTATAGGTCAAAATTATCATTTTTAGTTCCAAAAATCATTAGGATATTAAGTAAAAATAATGTTCCATGAAGATATTTAGTCAATTTGGTCTCCATAAATATATCAAAACTTAATTTTTAATTAGTAATATGCATTGCTAAGAACTTAATTTGCACTCATTTAAAGGCGATTTTTGAATTTTATTTATTTATTTTTTGCACCCTCATATTTCAGATTTTCAAATAGTTGTATCTCAGTCAAATATTGTCCTATCCTAACAAACCATACATCAATTGAAAGCTATTTATTCAGTTCTTAATTACAAAAATGACCCTTATGACTGGTTTTGTGGTCTATGCTCACATATGGTGAACTGTCACTTCTTATGTGTGCTTCCACCAACAAACACTTCATATTTGTGTTTGTTAAAATAAATAATTTGGTAAGCTTTGGTAGCTAGATTAATTAATTATTACAAGTTTAGTTAAAGAGCACACAATGGCATGTACAATGCATGATGATAAAAAAAAAACTAAGCCAAAAAAAAAAAAAGGTTGACGCAAAAAAATCAGTTTAGTAATTGTAAGTTTAATGTATTGGCTATGTTGTCCATCCATGTTATGTACGCGGGGGGGTTTCTTTCTGGGGCTGATAGGGGAGTGGCGATGGGTGCTCGGGGAGTGGTCGCAATGAGCCCCACTCTCTCCCATACTCCTCCATCACAGCTTGATGTTGGCTGAAGTAAACAGAAGACCATTGGCTGTCCAGAGTCCCTCAAGCGGTGTAATGAATATGTAAACACCGCTTCCCAAGTTTCTTGGACTAACGGTGCCGTCGGACAGTATTATTCATGTGTCTGGAGGGCTTAATTTCCTTTAATTAGCCAAGCTTTGAGAGGCTAAAGTGTCTCCAGATCTCCAAGTGACCGGCAGCGCTTAATTTGAAACGTAAAGTGTGGATTGATGGAGGCGTCTTTGAAACACTGAGAGCGGGAACATCCTTGTGTTTGAACCATCCAGCAACTGAGCTTGTCTGTGAGTCTGTATCCGAGCGGAGAACATTATAGTGGAGTTGCTGTTTGCCGGCTTTCTTTGTGTTGCTCTTCTCCAAGCATGCTTGAACCTCGCAGCGCAGGAGCAGTTTGAACATCCCAAAACTATGGCCAGCGATCACTGCTTATAGAAGAGGATTACTGAAACTCCTTACAACACCCTTTTACCCTTTCTCTGTCCCCTTGAGCTGCATTAAACCCGCGTTGTTCAGCGCTTCCCTCTCATTCACCGCGCCTGGATTGTTGAAGGACAAGTAAGAGAAAAATTGCGCCCTTTTCATAGAGCAGCGCTTCGCCGAGAGGAAACATGGATGTATTTTATCCGTCTGCCGGAGGGAATTCTATTCCTGGAGATCCACAGAACCTGGATTTTTCCCACTGCCTGGGATACTACAACTACAACAAGGTGAGGGACTCAGTTTGAAGCCCTGAGCTGGTGTTTCCAAACTAGGAGCGCAAAGTTGATTCTCTGCTCGGTTCAGTACATTTGAAATGGCGAGCGGTGAAGTCTGTAGTTTTTTTTAGCGACTACATACTTGTTTTCAACCAGTTTAAGTTAGATGTGAAAACTTTGGAGAGGGTTAATGAAAGGGTCGCGATGTTTTCAGCGATTTAACTTTGCAAAGCACCATCATTCAGAGCAGGTGGAAGAGCTACTGCCAAAACACGCTCACATGTGGCAAGCCATTGTAACATTTACTCCTTACGACTAAATACGTTTTTATATTACTAGTACTTATTTGAAATAACTAGTAAGTAGTTTTCTAGCGACTAACGGTATTTCATTTTCACTGATAATTATACTCATTAGCTATTGATACTTCTTTGCTACTTGATAATTAAAAGTAACTATTCTATTCTAGTAACAAATTGCTAATGTATGCCTGAGGTACTTATTCAAGTTTTACCAGTACTTATATATTGGAAACTAGTACCTGTTTATGTTTAAGTTTAAGTTGCAATTATTTTTCCCCGTATGTCATACATAATGACTTGTCCGAAGGCATGTGAATCTGAATGCATTTTAGTGTCTATTCAGTGCCAGCTAAGAAAACTATAGTGATTAATAGCAAAGGAGGATAGTGAAACTGATAGTCCTATTAGTCATTAAAAAGATTACCCACAAGTTATATGAAAATAGTTACCGAGATTTAAGTAAAAAATGTTCAAATGGCTTGCCATACTATGCACTCTATCTGTTCTCAGTTTCCAAGTCTTTTTATTTTCCTTAAACAGTGTTGAATCCGTTTCTGATAAACATTTTTAAAGATTTCACCCAAGAGTCAGTCCCACTCTTCCTTGTGCCATGTTGTTTTGGACTGTAAGTTACTTCCAGAGCCTCATAGGTCTATAGATTTAGTAATGACTCCACAGAAGAGGCATACATGCCTTCAGCAGTTAAAGAAGACTTTCAGACAAAAGGCTGTCAGTGTTACAGGACAATGCATGAATTGTGCTGCCTTTACAGACTCTGCTTAATATGACAGGAATGTTTTTATGTGCCCCTCCGGGAACAGTTCTGTGATTCCAGGATTTTAGCCCTCCCAGCAAATGTTGTTGTTTAGTAATTCACAGAACTAGAAAATCTCATGTCACAGTGTTTTAGACTAGCAGGTGTTCTCGGTGTTAGAGGGGTATTATTTTAGTCCTATTGATAAATAGTGTCGGAATTGTAAGTAAAGTAATACAGTAACAGATTGCAGATCTGCCTTATTGTAAAAAATACATTTTCCCCCCCTATTATTCTCTATTCCAACTCAATGTAGTTACTATATTCTGTAGTTTGCATAGAAAGCACAGTAATGATCTTTGGTCTTTAGCATTTACCACCTGCCAACATAATTATATAATGCATGACAAACCTAAAGCATCTTCAAGAGAAATTTGACCCATGACTTCTGGCCTTTGCATAACTTCCTGCCTTTTTAATTAGCCTATACAAAGTACAAAATTGATCGTGTTACTGCAAAGACCCTGGATCAGAACCTTTTTTTATTTACTAGTTCTACAGTAGTCATCAGTGGTAGTGTCTAGCTGTTTTTTTTATACAGGAGGACAAATTTGAGAACAAAATTTTCCATGTAAACATTATTTGCAGCAGTTATAAAATTAAATTTTTAATTTCTAAACTTGTTCTAAACTTGTTCTTGGTTGTTTTCCTTCTAACATCTTGGTAGAAACAGTTCAGGTTTAATAATGTCCGCAAACTAACTTTGCTTTTAGGTGTCACATCTTTCTTAATATCTAAAAAGTGGCAGATGAGAGAAAGAAATAAGACAGGATTTTGTAATTCCACCCTGGATGATTGTAGTTCAGGTGTATCAAAAAAAAAAAAAAATCTGAACAGTTTGAAACGTTGAAACTGAAACCACAGGCTTTGGAAAGGTCAACGATCACAACTAATTTGCAAACAGCCAAAAAAAGTAGGTGTGTCCTGTCGACAGTTTTAATAAATGAATCGTTTTAGCACAGTAAAAGATGGGCTGTAAGTTTTTAAACTGAACTTTAGGGTATCCAGTTAAAGGCCTGTACCCTTGAGGCAGCTATAAGGGGTCTTGATTTGTGTCTGCAGCCACATTGTGTGCAGTGGATTCTGGGTAATGAGTGTGGTTTGTGCAGGAGCATTGGGTTTATGAAGCGAGCACATGTGGTAGCAGTCAGTGAAATTTACTAGAAAAGTGTTCCTGATGGCTTAAATAAACCAGTGCCTACATTTGCAGAATGCAATGTGATTTTATTTTTGGCTTTTTTTAATGTAGTTTAGAGTTTTGTGGAATTTTGAATGACACATTTAAATGCTGTTTCTGTTCTACGTTTTGGTTTGTATCGATCATCTGTACTTAAATATCAAAGGCATCTGTCACACTGCGCTGAACTCTGCTCGCTTTGTAATTTAGTGAGTTTGTGGTTGCATTTACATAATGTCAGGTACGAGTAATTTGCATTCTAGGTGAGTTGTATTTACTCTGATCATTTACAGATGTCTAATAGTGTAACAGAAGGATCCTTTTTATTATGCAAAGGCATTACGTTTGACTGATTATGTTCACCGAAAACATTCAAGGCTCTTGCAAAGGAGATATAATGATTACATGGATAATGAGAACGAGAATGAGACAGCACATTTTGGCAGGGAATGTCCGTCTTTCGTTCGGTGGTTGTCAGCATTCCTAACCCTATTCACTCTCTCTCTCTCTTTCTCTCTCTATCCCCCTCTCTCATGAAAAGCATCATTCAGTTATGCAAGAGATGGATGATTCTCTTTGTCCTGGAAATGCTTGTGTGTGTATGCATTTTGAATTGCCACAAACAGATCACTTTAGAACTGCTGCAAAGTTCTGCACACTAATTCACTCATTGTTTAAATGTAAAAGACTCATGTATGTTGTGCAAATTGTACAACAAAACAAAACAAAGCCATAAAAGGTTCATATAGTCAACACTGAGGTTTTTTATTATACAAACTCCCTACAGGGAATGACAAGTTGTGTGGGTTTAGTCAGACTGTTTATAGAACAAATCAGAGATTGTTTTGACATGCATAGTTATTGCAATTTCAAATGACATTTACTTTCCTTTGATAGCCAACCTATCAGTGTTTACTCATAATTATCTGTCATAACAGTCAGATGTCAGTATATAATTTGATCAAGAACTCTCAGAAATACACATTTCTTTTGATGCTAGTGAAATCAGTGAAGATAGATAGCACTTATTGCATTATTACAAAGAAAATAATAAACTGTATGTATAGTAAAATGTTGCTTTAATTAGTTTATTAAACTACAACTCTTCTGTTACACATTGAGTAATGCTCTTAATAAAGTCAGAAATGTTTCCCACACGAGTGAAGGAAATCACTTTTACACAAACTATTTGCAGGTGCTTGCACTGATCTGATTTTCCAGGATGGGCTACAGTATGTGAAAATACAACCTCATAAAGCTGACTGTATGAACTTTAAGGAACTTTAAGAACATAGATGCTGTGCTAAAGACAAAGGCTAGAGGAAATGAGGTGACAGCAGCTGGAGACAGTGTTGACTACATTCAAGTGCATGTATTCACTTGTTAACACCCACACGTAGACTCTCGTCCCCCAGGTATATAGCTTTTCAATTCAGGCCTAGTGTTGGTTCATACAGCAAGAGTTAAATGACACATTCTTACATTCAAATCTGTGTACAGTGATACAATGAATGTACACAGCAGGTGTCATTACACACAAGGACAGGAAGCAGCATAGATCTGATTCATGAGTTTTAATCGATGTAACAAAATCCCTCTTTGTAGAGCAAGTGGATACGTGTGTTTGTAGAGATTCTTGTGGGTGATTCTTTCTGAATGGAGAATTTTGGTTAGGTGTTGCAAACAAAATCTAATTTTTTTTTTTTTTTTAAAGATCCTAAAACTATTTTTGAAGAAAGTAATAGGCCCACAGGTTTGGAATGACACGAGGGTGAGTAAATGATGCCAGAACTTTTATTTTGGGGAGAACTATCTCGTTAACTACGTGATCGACAGCTGAAGGAAATAGCTACTGTTAGCTGATATGCGAACGCTGCAAATGATATAGTTTCGCTTGCCATCTCCATTCAAACAACATAGCATTTTGAGAGCAGAAGCAGATGTAAGTGTGCAGTGTGTCTGAAATGTTTCTCATTGCTTTTGCCAGGAATACTGATGTATTTATTGAAAGTGGAAAGCTTTCATCAGGATATGATTTCACCAGTATTATGTCCTAAAATGGCAGACAGATGCGAAGGTTGTCATTTGGACTTGTGGTGTTTGTGGCAGGGTACACGTAATCTGTTACTGAGTGTTCAGATCTTGTACTGACACTCAACAAAATGACACGCCATCACGTTGTGTTCCCTTCATTTGCGTCTTTGTGGAAGTACTGACCTTTCTCTCTTTTGTGGTCCGTGATTCTGTTTCCTGGTATAGAACCATTCAAGTGAACTTAGACTTGATGTGATTTCGCCTCCAGGATGGATGGTACTAGTCGTATAGTTGTTGTGTAACCTACAAAGTGTATCTCGTTCTGTGTGTGGGAAGTGTCATCATTCGGTGTAAATAGCAATGTAATTCACTCGAGTCCTTCACAGCTAACCGTAACCAATGGCCATCTTCCGATGCATCGGTGATTGATGGAAGAAAGGTAACCATGCCAGTACAAGCCTCGGGCTCAAGAGCTCATTTCCACTAACCCCTATCAGCAGACTCTTTAATAGTGGCTATGATTGATTTAGTAGCTGGCTGATATGATGTTGTGTGCCTGGGCAAATATGTAAATTTGTAGCTGACACACACCATTAGCCAGGCCGGATCACGCTCTATAAATCATGTCTTTAATCCTCTACATGCTGCTTCCTGTAAATGCTCTTCATCTCATTTCCTCCAGTATTACCTGTGTGCTTCATCTGGTTGCTATACATCGGTTTCTGAGCTAACTGATGGTGTAAATGTCTGTTCTGCTTCTAAGTGATGAAACGGAGCAAAATAATAAATGAAACCTGAGGCGATGTACTCGCATGCTACTATATGTGTGTGTATTTAGATTGTGAGAGAGAGGGAAGGTGAGACCGAGAAAAAGAAAGGAATCATTGATCCCGAGCTGCTGAAAACTGTCACCAAATCTTCCCCAGAGATTGTGTTGAACAAAGGTTTGATGGCTCCTCTTCAAGACAGGAATGTGCCCCATGCTAAGGGCACAGCACATCTGACAACACATTGTGCTGATGCCAGTCAGCTATGTGGAGAGGGTTTAGCATGTCCTCCTTCTTTTGTTAAGAGCCCAGCTGAAATTCTGATTCTCATCCTGTTCCAAAACACTTCGCAAATCTTATTGTTACAAAACAAAAGGGTGCCAATCTGGAATGCTGATCACTCTGAAGATATTCCAGTTATGAAAATGGCTTCCGATAAGAGAGAACGGAAACTTTTCCATACATTGTTTTAGTTTGATGGGGTCGACAAACATCTCTGTCTTGATGAGCAAAGCAAGTCTTAGAAAGTATTGCTACGTTTTTCTACTTCTTTTGAGGTTATATGTGTGGAGAGCGTACTTAATGCTCACGTATTGTTGTATTATTTATACAGAGCTGTTGATTGACGTCTTTGTATATTGCATGCTTATGCATGTACTTTTCTAAACTGCTGAGTTAAGTCACAATGAATTGGAAGTAGCAGCAGCAGTTCTTTTATTCCATATTATGAAGTAGAACGGAATGAAACAGATTATTGAAAAAGAAAAATTCTAGTGCGGTGAATTGCTTCTGTTCATTGGTTTTTGATTGAATTCAGGGCTTGACATTAAGCTTTGACATGTGCTTGTCCTTCGGACAAGTAAATCAGACATTTACTTGTCCGAGTAAAAAATGTACTTGTCCGAGGCCGTAAATTAATCTATTCTGAAGCAATAGTCTCATCACTGCTCTATAAGGTCTTGGTTTAATCAGAATATTTGTGATATTTGCCTTAAATTGATTTCTAGGACACTTTTTAACTTTATTTTCTTAATCTTACTAAATGCGTCATCATTTACATTAAATTTTGAAATTTTATCAATACATTCAATTAGAATAATTAGACTCTGTATGGTTACCATTCAGATTAAATCAGTATCAACAAACTCCATCTTTCCACTGCACAGGAAAAACCCAGTCTGCATCGAAAATGCTATTTAAATGTATTTACTTAGACTGTTTAATGAAGATAAGTGGTTCCAAAAAATGCATTTACACAGTAAAATTGCAAATATATAAATAATGTTATAAGATTAATGTTGTACATTTTTTAACATATAAATCTAAAATGTTGAAAAAATGCCATACTTTTAAATATGAAACCGAACCACCAATAGGCGGCGGTAAGTCACTGTCTTAATGAGCGAGTCACGGATTTAACCATAGACGGATTCAACCAGTTCGTTCACTGACTCACCCGATTCATTAAATTAAATGCTAAATCATTCGGTATTGAAACACTGCTGTGTGTTTCTCAGATTCGCGACTGTTCTGCTGTGTCTTTACTTATAACTGTTTCGTTAACAAAAACGGCCAGTGATGTGTCTAAAATGTAAGTAGTTTATTGAACTACTGTTGTATAAAATCAGTTTCACGTTTGCAATCGTAATGGTGCTTACCTATATAATATGTTATACAATATTTATCTTTTTTTTCTACCGCAGTATGTTTGTTTCTTTGTGTATGCTGTTGCGCCTATTAGTTTTAAAATTTCCGTGATTCAGATAGGCTGCACGAGCTTGATACTTGATACTGTCCGTTTTCAGTCACCGTTTACACTGTAAGTAATACAATCAGAATCCTTCTCACCAAAGTTTCGTTGCTGCGCTAGTTATTGTTTGTTATTGATGTTTTAATCAGGTTACTTGTCCGGTCGGACAAGTAAAATTCTCCTTCACTTGCCCATTCACAAAATCCACTTGTCCCGGACAAACGGACAAGCGTTAATGTCGAGCCCTGGAATTGAAGTGGATTCAAATACAACTTTGCAATCAATTGTAAAATTCCTGTGTATGTCACCAGAGAGTCCATATTTTACTACCTGTTCTCATATCGAAACCAAACCTGTGGGAACATTTAAGCGATACGCAAAATCAGTGGTGGAACACCTTTTATTTTTGGCTTTTTTGCATTTATTATTTTAGGACAGGATTAGGCCTGAAATTGTTCACTTCAGCGAATAAATGCATAAATATGCAATAAACAGTCTAGTGGTAGAATTTGCATTTGGTTTTGGGTTCTAATCTGCACACGTCTAATTCTAATAAATTTAAACTAGAATGAAAAGATGGTCTCCGCAATGTTTAAGTGATAGATTGAATGGCTGGTGTGTGAGACTCTGCAAGCGCCACAAGAGACGTTCTGTCACTAAAAACAATGCAGCGAACATTCAGCATATATTTTTTTTTTAATTTCAGTGCCAGATTGCAGCTTATTTAACAGAAACGAATGTCATATGTTTCTTCTGCATCAGGTACGTCCTTGCCTGAGATGTTTCAGAAAATTGGTGGGGACAATATTGACAATGGCAAAAAAGTGGTGGGGGCATGCCCCAACCACAAATGACACCTATGCACGAAATCGGTACCAAAAGTTACATATAACGGCAGTTTCCAACAGAAATGTCCACTAGAGGTGATAAAACGGTGAGCACTTGTGATCGTTTTTGTACACGGTTATGATTATATCTCCATATGTTTCACTTTCCAGACATAACAAGCTTGCTCTGTAGCTCAGCTGGCACGTAATTGGATTTAGGATGTGGAATCCTTAGGTACAAATCCTGTGAAAAACATGACTCATGATAAAAGAGCTAAAAGATGAGAAATCAAAAAACAAGCTAAAACGACAAGTTTGCAATTGCGTTTTTACGTCACATTTGATTTTGTTCATACTATCGGGTAGGTGTAGATGGTTCGTTATTTTAAAACGTCACAGATCATTAGAGTTATAGCGCCACTCAACGGATATTTCAAGTTAGAACAGCGGTGACACATACAAAACCAACGTCACATAAAATGTACCATAGGTTCATCTGTTCCAGGGTAAAAAAACTCTTTTAGCACCACTCAGTGAGCATTTCTGTTGGAAACTGCAGTGCTATGTACTTACTGGTGCGTATTTTGCGTGTGAAAACAATCTCACAGGTACGTTTTCATCATGAGACCAGGTTTGTCATTTCACTGGAGGATCAAGTCATGATATTTCATTTAAACTGTGAGGTCAAAAATATGCTTTGAATTCAGGAAAATCAATAACATGCATTTAGAAAATAGAAATGAATGATTTTTCATTTCACGTTGACTTGTATGGAGTGTGATCTGACAGGTTTTCAAGAACAAACTATTTTTTTCTCTACGCTGAACACAAAAATACTGTGTGACGTGACACAGTATCGGCCAGTAAGATGTGTAATGTACAGGTATGTGGTTTTTGGACCAATGAGATTTTGCAGTGGGTGGAGCTAACCTGCAAAATAGATATTGAAGTAATCAAAAGAATGTCGTGTCACCATCACAAAACTCTGATATACTCATAAGAGAGAGCTTTTGTCGTGTCGAGTTAGGACGCGGTGTATGAAAGAACATCTGTCTGAATTTATATTGAGCTTATATAGCTCTTCAAGTGTAGTGTTTCTGAGATTATAATTGCACTAATGATTGCTCTCATTTCCTTTGACCTTTTATACATCATTAAAGCTAAAAGGAAGTAGAGGAAACAGACTATTTAAAGAACAGTCTGCAAAGTGTGTGTTCATGGCCCTACAAAGTATATTTTGGTCTCTCAAAGCTCTCACAAGCTTTGTCCTGCTTCTCTGAAGTTATCGACCTCTCAGGCTTATTGCAGGGAGATTTTCAGTGACCTAAAAACAGCTTATGCTCTGAATCAAGCGCTTTCTAAAGATCCACTTGCTTGGCACTCCATGAGTGTGCAATGCACTTTTCCTTGTGTATGGTTGAAACAGCTACTTTTATTTTTCAAAAATCTTATCTATCTCAGCATTCTAATAGACAAAAACTTTTGATTGTTAGTTCATAGTGAGAGTAACATAATATTCAATCATTCATGACAGAGGTACAGTGTCGGTTATTCATTTGATGAAGACTATTTGGTTTTCATCAAATTCTATTTTTGATATCCTGTCGCAGAAGTGAATAGTGACAGAAAAAGAGGAAGAGGGAGGGAGCATCTCATTATTGTAACTGAAGATTATTGTAACTGAAAAATGATGGCTCAGATACCATGTGTCAGATGATAATATAAAATCATACTTCAGTGCTTCTGTTAGTCCTTTGTCAGGTTGCACCACATACCCACAATGCCCTGCGGCTCCAGGTTGTCCTGTATGAACTGACAAAGACAGCAGGTGTGCAAATACTAGTAAGGCTCACTGAGCAAAGAGTTCAGATACTGAGGGTAAACAAAAGACTCATTTGAATGAGCAAACAGAACACATATTGAAATGACTCGTACGAGTAACAACATTCATAGACATAGAAGACTGCCTTCAGAGCTGTTACATTAGTCGTCTTTCTTTCGTTCATTCGTTCTTTTTTCCTTTGTTCTTTCCTTCTTTCTTCACAGCTGTTACATTATTAGTCTTTCTTTTTTTCTTTCTTTCTCTCAACATGAAATTCAGTTGGATTTTAAAACCAGTAAGGTGATTGTTTGCAGCTGGAGAAAGTGTTATGGAAATTAGGGACCAATGTATATTTGCTATTAGCTTTAAAAAAGGTCATCGGTTACTGACACTATGGGTAACTCCTCTCTTACTTTCCCACAAGGTATCTGGGTACCTTTTTAATATTTTCAAATCCAGTTCTTCTTTTCAAATCGAAAAGCTGCCATCTCCATTGCCCTCTCGCTAGATTTTAATTGGATCCTTTTATAGAGGTGCATTAGACTGATAAGAAAAATAGCCCCTTTGTTTTGCATGGGAATGTAATTCATGTTAAATAAATCGTTAGGCCGTGTACACTTTGGCTCAGGACTGCACTCCATCTCTCTTTCATCTTTTTCTTTCAATGTCATCCCTTTTTCCGAATGGATTTGGTTTGTCTTATGTTTACATTAGCACTTTACAAAAATCGGCTTCTCAGAGTGTTGATTCACGGCTGTTCCTTTGGACTCGTTCGCTTGCAGTTACTTACTTTGTCAAAGCCGAGGAGGACCCGCCGTTGTCTCCCATGCCTGAGGCGGAACAGGAGCGTGGTTTTGTTCTGTAGCGGCGCATTGCTCCAAGGGCACTGATTTCCAAAGGCTGGCAGCTTGTGCTGACATGCCGACTCATTTAAATTGTGCTTGACAGAACAACCCAGGGCAATTAATCATTTGACTAGCATGTGGAATGATGCTGTATCACAGAGAAAAGGACCTCTCGCACGTTTGCTCTTCCTATCCGATTCGCCAACCATGAAATTGTTATCATGCCCATGACAGCATATTTTCCCTTGTAATAAAAATCTGCTCCATACAGAGGAGCTCTTCTTTTCATTAAGACAAGGCAGTGGACATTCATTTGCTGTCGCTTGTATCGTAACACATTTGGACATATGTTCTCTGTTTGATGCTAGATCAAGACAAGGTTCTGCCAGAGGGAGGAATGACGAAAAAGAAAGACCGAAAAGGGAAAAAAAAGTTAGACGTTGTGTTAGTTTTTCATAGCCACCAACCATATGGTTTGCCTCACTGCTGAGCCAGCTGCTGATATTTATTTCATATGCATATTAAAACTGGAGAGTGGATGCTTTGTAGACGGTTTCCAAAAATTGTACAGTGATTGCTTCATTGCTGATGGGTCTTTTATAAGCCTCAGAGGAATCCTTGAGAGAAACACCAGTCTGCACTCTCTGCTAAAGTGTGATTGAATGTTGCATTTAGCCTCTAATAAAGTTCTATTGGAGACTTCAGCAGCTGGCTCCCATCTGGAGTTTGTGGAGAGGCTTTTACTGTGTGCGAGTGTGTTTTGGTGGGTGAGGGGCTTTTATTTAAATATATTTAGGTAGGTGTAAAATGAAGCACCTCCTTTTTGCTAAATGAAATTTGGCTAGAGGAATATTGTGGTTAATATGGTGTTATGTGAGAAATCACAAGGCTGAGTTGTGCCACAAAAGCTGGATGACTACAAGAAGGACCTTCACAGGATTTAGTGATGTCTCGAAACCAAAGAATAAACAGTTGAGGTTTGCAATGGGTGCTAACAACCAAAAAGTCTGGAAAAACTTGCCATCTGGCAACGTGCGACAGTTCGGAAATTAAATGTCTGGTGAAATGCTCCGCAATGTTAACATTGTATCATGTATAATGTATCACTTACACTAAATCTAACAAATAGTGTTAACAGAAGCAAACTTGAAATAAAATGCATTGCAGCTGAAGCAACCATGCCATTTTATCTTGCTTTTTCAAGTCTTTGAGCGTATATCGTGACTCGTGTTTCACAAGACCTGAGCACTTTGCAATGCAAGTGCAATGCTGCACCAGATGAGCTTCTGATCAAGGTTACTGTGTCAGAAGAGCTTTACATATGGTGTTGGGTATAGGATGCAAATATCAAAATGTATTCGTTTACAAGTCACGCTGTGGTTAAAGTGTTGGGAGGTCAAAACATAGTACTTTGCATGAAATTAAGTCTTTGTTAAACTGAAATGATATAATCTGCCCTAGGTGATCATAATTTATATGAAAAGTTCTCAGTGTGTTACTGACACTAGTGTTTATTTCAGCTAGAAACTGCAGTGAATTGTATAAGTACACTACCAGTCAAAAGTTTGGACACACTTCCCCATCAAAGAGAATAGGGAAGTGTGTCCAAACTTTTGTCTGGTAGTGTATGTTTTTGGAGTTATGCAGAAATGTAGGCACAGCCTATTATTACGTATGTATATGATTAAATGATTGATGTATGACTGAATACTGCAATAGATATGAATGTGCTCTAATTTCAAACATGAAGTTCACTTCTGTTGTCAGCATACAGATGCGGTTGTGCTTTTAGGAGTGTTGTTTTTCTCAGATGCAAATACTTGGAAATGAAGCTTTTAAATGCATCACTACCAAAGGGGTTAAACAGGATGATTCACCATGTAGCTTATCGCTTATGAGCACTTTGATTATTTTAATGCATTTAATCAACCGTAGTACACTTCTCATCCTTAGCATGAATCCTTTGTTCTATAGCCGAGGTAAACAGGACCTCAACCTCTGTTATTGCTCATCTCTTTTCCTTTCTCTCTCTCTCTCTCTCTCTCTCTCTCTCTCTCTCTTCATTAGTTTATATAATGGAGCATTGTAAAAATGTATTATAATGAGTTTGAGCAAAAGGTTACAGCAGAAGTTAACAGCTAATAAAAGTGCTTAAAATAGTGCAACGAGAGTGCTTTGTTCAGTGTTTAGGAAGGAACTCAGTGGCCTAAGTGTCTTGTATCAATATTTTAGATCATTTTCAATATAATCAACTCAAGCATTTTACTTAAGTTTCAAATCCTTTTCACTTTCACATGTACAAAAGACATTCTCAGAATTGAATTGCACTTTTTGGAGCGGTTAACGCAATTATTCGATTTAGCATTACAACTGTTTTTTTCTTTTCTGTGTGCTTTCTAAAAACTGATCTTTGAAGCTTATTAGAACTGATCGTAGTTCACACTCACAAATGTCCCTTGCAGAGCATGCATCACTCAGTAAATATTTGCAAATAATGTGTAACACTTTAATATTTGTTTGAGTGATTCAACATAGCAGCCGATGACAGTGTTTGCAGAAACCTGTCTGAAAAGTGTCATTGTGCTGCTAGTTGTTCAGAAACTAAACACTTCACCTTTAATAAACTTAATTTCTGCTTCAATGCGTGAACATACAGTCAGTAGGGGTCACCAGATGTTACTGCAGTGTTGGCATCTGTTCGCTTGGACTGCTGGACAGTGCGCTTTGGA
Source organism: Garra rufa (assembly GCF_049309525.1). Lineage (NCBI taxonomy): Eukaryota > Metazoa > Chordata > Actinopteri > Cypriniformes > Cyprinidae > Garra > Garra rufa. The sequence continues at coordinate 37,255,502 of NC_133363.1, read as the reverse complement.
GTCTTACACTCTGTAAACCCCCAATGGTAGATTGTTTTAGGATCATTACCCTTCTCACTCACCCTGATAAAGCTTGTATGAGAGCATTCATCTCCCCATGCTCCTCTGAGCCACATGTCAGAGCCCCAGAGACTGGAATCTCCAAAGCTCTGTTTACACACGGGCTCAATCCACTCCTGAGCTCGACTGGCCTCACCAAGCAGCGCGGTGTAAAAGAAGGCCGCGATCGCTACTAATTAAGCGTCGAGGTGGAGTCCGAGCTGTTTGAATAGGCATTTTGTTCTGTGCCAGCGGTGAGAGAGTGAATTGTTATCAGTGTAATCTTTGTGGGTTGAGCATATAAACAATGTCTCTTCAGTATAGAAACATTCTGTGAGACTCGCTCTGTGTAAATGACAAGGCAGTGTTGTGTTCATATAGGGTTCTGATTTAGCCGTATAGGTTTTCACCGGCTTGGCAAGCGAGAGCTCTGTGTTTAACATCTTTGTTCTCAATCCGGCGGTGCCGTAGGATATGATCTCCTCGTGCGGCGTTCCTCGAAAAGATCGCGAAGCTATCTTCTCGTTATGCGAGAGAAAGCTAGAGAGTGTCTGGCCCCGTCTAACAGAGGCTAAAGGGCTGCAGAGGAGAGCTGTGATATTTGAAGTAATTCACAAGTGCATGTGCTCGCACATTAGTGGGATGCAGTCGGACAGCCACAAGGTTGAGAGCTAATTACAGCATTTAAAGCCTATCAGTTCCATGTGATTGCTGCTTGTGCTGGGTAAACGGCTTTTATTTGGTATGCTGTGGAAGTTTCCCCTCACAGCGAGGGCTCTGTGGCTGCAAATTATTTTCATCTTAATTGCATGTAGGTGGAGACATGAAATAATGGGGCATATTTGTGTTCAATCTGCTGTGTTTTCATTACATTGTGGAGGAAAACATTGTTAGCGGGAGTTAATTAACAAATATGAGTAATTGCTCTATGCTCATATTTATCACTAGTGCGTTCGCAACAGGCAGGCCTGAAGCGCTAACGACAAAGTGCTACATAAATCAAAGTGCTTTTCTTTGCCAAAGCAGAGCCCTTGGGAGGTACCTTAGAGCTTAATTAGAATCTAGAAGGATTTTGTTTTAAGTGTGAGGTGAGCAAGCACTTGAATAACAATGATAAATTAGGCCCCAGAGCATTGCCTGTATGTTTTGGACCGCATGCGCAATGTTATATCCTATTTCTATATAATTCATAAAATGCGATGGCAGAGGCGCCGAGCCAGACGTTCTGCCGGTCCTGTCGATTTGATGAGAGAGATTAATGCCGGGATTGCTGTTACTGGCAGAAAAGTTTACTGAAATGATGCCAGTGTGTTCACTGCAGAATTACCCAGATGGGATTACGTGGACTATTCAGATTTTACGAGGCCGTTTAGAATATTTTTCTTGCTTAATGTTGTGCTTCACTGTCAGTCATAATTCAGCGATTTGGCAGGCCAAAATATTTGGCATCCAGCATATTTGTGGTCAGCCAATAAAGTGTTCATTTTTGGCTCTTGATGGGAAATTACTGTGTAACTTGATCAGTCTTTTGTTTCATCACTTATTTTTCAACTTGTTTTAGTTTTATATACTATTTTTAGAACTTTATTATTTGTAATAAACTTTTCATGCACAGAAACCTATTTATATGTGAAAAAAACTGCATGATTATATATAGGCAACCTGTTGTTAGCCAAATTAAATAATTGATTTTAATATTATAAGCCCTGATACCAAAGTAAAGTATTAATTAATCATCTAAAAAAGATTGACTTTCTATTAAGTGTGCTTTTTTTTTTCTCAGCCCACTAATGTTAGATTCATAAGTTGGTTTAATTATTTTTAATTCACTTTTCACAATAAATGTTGTTCTAGTTTATAATAACCTTTTACTAAACAATGCATAATAATTTTTCTTGAAATTTTAATCTGACCCATCCTCCCTAGGCTGTCAAATTTATTAATCGCGATTAATCGCATCTCCAAATAAAAGTTTGCATGTATGTGTGTCAAATCGATTAATCGCAATTAATCGCACCCCCAATTAAGAGTTTACATGTATGTGTGTCAAATCGATTAATCGCAATTAATCGCATCCCAATTAAAAGTTTGCATGCATGTGTGTCAAATCGATTAATCGCAATTAATCGCATCCCGATTAAAAGTTTACATGTATGCATGTCAAATCGATTGATCTGAATTAATTGCATCCTAAGTAAATGTTTACGTGTATGTTTGTCAAATCGATTAATCACAATCGCATCCCAAAATAAAAGTTTACATGTATGTGTCAAATCAATTAATCGCAATTAATCGCATCCCAATTAAAAGTTTACATGTATGTCTGTCAGATCAATGAATCACAATTAATGGCATCCCAAATAAAAGTTTACATGTATGTCTGTCAATTCGATTAATCGCAGATATTCACATCATAAATAAAAGTTGTTTACATGTATGTGTGTGTATTTGTATATAAATACACACAAATATGAACAGTACACACACACGTTATGTAAACACAAACTTTTATTGTATCGTAATTAATTGATTTGATAGCCCTAGTCCACCCTGGATCCCTCTTTGAAAACCCCTGGACTAGGGCTGGGCGATATGGCAAATAAAATTATCACGATAATTTTTTTCCATATCAGTCGATATCGATAATTATCACGATAAATGTCAAATCTACAATATTATCTATAAATACAATATTATTAGTATTAATAGAATATATAAAACTTTTTATAAAAAAATAAGAACTGTAATATGATACAGCACTTAATGCAGAGTTACAGTGATTAAGTATATTTATCATTCAACAAAAATATAAGAATAGACAAATCTTTTCAGCATGCAATCTAGGGGTGGAACGGTACATGTATTCGTTTCGAACCGAATCGGTACGGGGGTCACGGTTCGGTGCATGAATTTAAACGGAGAATACACGGTATGAAAATAAAAAAAAAACTTGCCTGCAAAATAATTAATGAAATGCGGAACTACTGTTAGATACGCGGGTTCTTTAGGGACAGCTAATATTTAGCCCCGCTTTAGCTCTGAAGCTCTGATTGGCGTCGATGCAGCCGAGCTCCGCCTATGTATGCGGTCTATCAGAGCCCGTCTACATTCTCTGGCACTCTGCAATTTTTTGTCAGCTCGACGGTCCATCATTGTGGTCCAGGGATTTCCTGAACTTTGATTTGTCAAGCCCCCATTATTTTGACGCTAATAGAAGAAACAATGCATGGAGACGCATAGGCTTGGAGCTAGAGCGCAGCTGATGGTTGCTTAGAAACGGCAGACGCTTCCGGAGCGCAAGCGCCCGAGCGCTTTGTTGATCAGGAAGAAAGCGAACGGCCCCTTAGATCGCAAGTTTGGGAAAACTTCGCTTTTCCAGTCAGTTACAGTAGTACAGGCGAGAGAGTGGTGGAAAAGACGAGGACTGTGTGTTGCCGTTGTTCAGCGGTTGTTGCTGGGTATGTGAGTAGAAATACATCTAATTGCCTTCTGCATTTTTGTTTTGCTTTTCCCTCCACTGTACCGAAATCATACCGAACCGTGACGTCTGAACCGAGGTACGAACCGAACCGTGACTTCTGTGAACCGTTCCACCCCTAATGCAATCCCTTTGTGCAGCTGATTTAACACATTTTGTAAAATGTTTTAGCTGTTTGACAATATAAATAAAAAAATAATGGCTCAGGGCTCTACGCTTACTTTTCTTGCTAGGAGCACTTGTGCTCCTAACTTAAATTTAGGAGCACACTCAATATTTTAGGAGCACATTCTAAACAATCAAAACTCTGATAAAAAATTAGCCTTCCTATTACGAGGTAATATTTGACTCAAAGTGATTTACAGGAGAATTTAGTTTTTTTTTACCTTGTTTTTACCTTTTCATATGTTTAATGAGGCTCAGGGGTGACATGAGTGCTATCAAAATCATAGATTCATGTTGAGATTAATGTTTATTAAAATATAAAATGTTTATTAAATGTTTATTAAAATATAACATTTTGAATACAGAAATATTAAAGATTTAAATAACTGAACAGATCTGCCAGCAGGTGTCGCCAAGACACGGATTTATTTACTGAATCGCATTTTTTTGATTCGTTCGAACGGATGGTTCATTCGGGAATAAAGCAAGTGTATGTCTTTATGAATGGGAAATTGAATCATTTCACTCGATTCGTTTGAAAACGCATTTCATTCATAAATGAAACACCGCTGTTTGAGTGGAGATGCGCGCAGTTGTGACTAGTTTCAGATTACTTTTGACGACGAAATAGAGCAAAATCAGGCAATAGTGTTGTAGTCAATGTAAGTCACTTAATAATAACTTCTTGTTTATTTAACTCCTGTATTAGATCAATGTCATTTACAAACTCCCTTAAAATTATTAAAAGCTGTCACTTATCTTAGTTCGTGATATCACAAAGCTCTATTATAAACATCGACGCTCTCTTTACTGAACAATCAGTGTCTTATTTACACTCTCTCTACACTTTATTTCTGAAAGGATTGGTGAGATATGTCTGTGATACATTACTCAACGTTGCAAAAACACGTAGAAACCTTTGAAGCTCCGCTGAGCGCAAACACAAATATGCTGATCGGGACAGTCGCACATGGTGCTCCTAAATATTTTTTACAGTCGCACGTACTAATTTTTAGTCGCAAATGCGAGTGAAATGGTCGCACTGTAGAGCCCTGTGGCTGTAAACTATACTGTGTGCGGCATCCGGAAGTGCAGGCTGCAAAATGCCTGCGCAGCGTTACGCATAGTGCGTAAACATTATCGAGCGCTTATCGAACTGTCATTATCTTTTTATCAAAAGAAAAAACTATATCGTGATAATTAACGTTATCGAATTATCGCCCAGCCCTACCCTGGACCAACCAATTGACTGGTCACCAGCATTGTAGGATGCTCACAAAAACACTACTTTTATCATTTAGCCACGGAAAGGAGCAGAGTACTCTCTTTTACACGTGCAGAGAGCATGTTGCTGGAGTGAAGGACTGTGTATTGCCATGTAGTGCCAATTGAAGGCTTCTGTTGCACTACCGCAGCAGGCCTTGGAGGTGCACTGAATGTTGTCTGCGGATTTAAAAAAAATAGCATGCTGAGTGAAAAGACTTGTCTGACAGACACTTGTGCGATTCTTGATTACAGTCATACTGATACTCTGTGGACATGCATATGGACTGCCTGTCTGTCTTGGCACCAGATTCAGCCATCTGGCCTCAATTATGCTTTAAACATGCTTTGTTGTACATGACAAGTCCACACTGACAGCGAGTCTGCCAGTGTTTAAACGTCATGCCTCTGGCTACGATTATACTCAATCAGTCACTCTGATTTTAATTGGAATGGTTGAGGATGAGTGGGAGACGTGAATGAAAATAAAACTGTCTTCATCTCTGCTGTGGTCAATTTGGAGGTTTTAAGTGTGGCTGTGCAGTATAAGAAGGAGGGAAGATGCTCAATCTGCTTGGAATTGAAATTCGTACTTTAGAAAGAAGAGCTTCCGGAATTATCCTTTTAAATCAAGATGTTTTACATGTTTGTCTTTAAGTCTCTGTACAAATGTTTCTTTTAGGCCAGAAAACTAATTTCTTTTGGGTAATTGATTGTTTTTTTTTTTTGTTTTTTTTATCAACAACATCTCTTATATCTTCATCACCCAGGAGAAAATATGGAAGCAGTCCATCTCTCGTTTCCCACCATTCCATGTCAGACCTTTCCTCTATCTCTTTGCTCTTAGGCTCGGATTAGCCACTTGCCATTGTCTTCACCGGACCTGCTGTTGCCGTAAATTGGCTGGCTGTGCTGTTTTGAGGTTACTGCTTTCAAAATATCCACGCTAATAGTGTTCGGAGTACACAGAAGGTCCCAGAAGACCTCTTCAGATGCAGAGAAACGGGTCAAACACTGACCTAATGAAGACAGATGGAGGTGGACAGTGTCTACATGTGTTGTGGATGATGACCAGCCTGTGGAATGTTTCGTGTGCTTTGGCCAATCTGTTATTTTAGTGTAGCACTTCTCGAATTTGGCCAGGAACAGAGGTCAAGACTCAAAAATAGGATCTGTTATTGACCCCCTTTTCAGACTTTTCACCGTAAGATGGGGTAAAATTGCATGTCCTTCAGTGAAAGACTACATTTTTCTAGACCACAGTGCTTAATGGACACAGACGCTGTCTGCTATTTTATTATTTTTTTTAAATCAATATGACTGAATTAATTATGTTTATGGTATTAACTAATATGAAAAAACAATGAACAATACATTTATTACACTATTTAGTTCATTAGAATTAGTGCTTAAATTAACAGGAACTAAGATTAATAAATGCTGTATGCTTAGTTCATGTTAACTTTTGATAGGGTGTGTTTAAAAAGTTTTCTTGAGGTATTTTTTTCTTGTGTGCATTGTATGATTGACATGTACATGGATTCCTCCAATTTAGTTTCTTGTTTGTTGTTGTAGTGCCAGAAACACTCATAGGATGATTGTCACAGTCTCTTCTGTTCCCTTAAAAACTTCTTTGTTGCCGAAGATAAGTTCTCTCCATCCACACCGCATGAAACCCTTTTAACGATGTGGCACAGTTTCAGTAATTCACGGTTTTATTTCAGTTTCCCTTTGATCTCTGTGCTGTCTCCCTGTCTTCAAGAGTGGAATAATTTTAGGGCATATATGTGCAAATCCTTATAGCTCTTTGTTCCCGGGCTCTCAAAGTGTCACGATAATGACCAGAAGTGAATAGAGAAGATTAGGTATTGTAATTTCTGCAGTACTGCCATCATAATCTTAGCCCTCCTTTAAAAATGCAATGTTAAGGATGACAGTTCAGGTGTAAATATTGCGGGATATATGTGGGATTCGATTTATTTTTTTGTTTGTCTTTCATATATGAGCAAGACCTCTCTTTCCATACAGCTGTGTGTGAACACACAATAGGTGTAAGCGGTCTGTGTGGCGCAAAACCTATAAACCGTTTTCATTATTCAGGCTAATTTATATCAACCACGCTGTTAATCTTCCACAACCTGTTGATTGCTTTGTTTCTCGACACATTTCTGGAGGGCGGCCATAACTGTGTTTTCAGAAGGACTCCTGTCAGTGGCGCCAGGCTACACAGCCACAAATTGGAATGTGGCACTGGCCCGGGAATACAGCCAAGATTTAAATTAGACAATAACCTCTGGCCCCTCATGCAGGCTTCTCTCTGCAGCTGTAGGCTGATCCATTTGTTTAATATGGTGGAGTATTCGCTAGAATAATAAGCTGATGTGTGAGCCGGCTCTTAACAGTTTGTGTTTCACAGACTTGAAAAGACTGAACAACTGGCAGGCAAGAGCGCACGCTGCAGATGCATCCAAACAGCAATAAAGGAAATGTATAGTATGTAACGGATAAATATACACATTTACAGAAATTAGTCATGGAAATGATGAATACAATCGAAAATGCTGCTTTGGAAGTTTCACAGAGAGTTGCTCTGTAATATGAAAATGCATTTTTATAGGGAACACTTTTTATTGGGTTATTTTTTTATTATACAGGGCTTGTTGGTACATTCCAAAATCTTAAATGAAATTAGGTGCAAGTCAGCATACACATAAACTGTGTTCACTTCCATATGTGGGGGCGTTTATGTGTGTGTGTGTGTGTGTGTGTGTGTGTGTGTGTGTGTGTGTGTGTGTGTGTGTGTGTGTGTAACTGGATGTTCTGTTCTATTGTGGGAATCTCTGAAGCTATATCCAGGGTGTTAGCTTTACTGTGGCACAGAGCCAGTGCTGTACCAATCGAGATCAAAGATGAAGCTTCAGCTAGTCAGGGCTTTCTTTAAAGGTTTTCTGTAAGGATTGAAATAGAATAACTGACCTGTGACTGCAGCACAGGAAGTTACAGAGGTTGTCATTAATCGGAGGTATTTAGACATGACAAAACAGCACCGTTTTGTCTTGTCTAAATACTTCAGATTAATGACAACCCCCATGGTAGGTCCGGCTCTATTACACAGCAGAAACAGATGCTAGGATGGCAGGAGGTGACGATCTCTAGTGCACTCTTGTGAGACATCCTATATTGTATGACATGTTTTACCATGAAGATGTGTGTCCAAACAGGACATGTTGTATTGTCATTGCTTTTGATCTACAACAACTACTGCTACTGCTACTAGGGATGTAACAATATTAAAATCTTACGATATGATAATTGCGATATTAAGTCAACGATACAATATTTATTGTGACATTTAAAAAAAAAAGTTAAATTATTCTATCTAATGCACTTTGAGAGTTCAAAATAAGAGCTACAACCCATGTTCTTGACTTCAGAAGTCAGAAAAAAGTCAGTGAACTGACTTGTACCTGAACTTTAAAGAAGACTCAACCCTCTTTTTATTTGTGATATACTGTCTCATTCTAAATTACATTCACACTGGTGTTTTAGGAATCCGAAGCAAATTAGAATATAATACTAATAAAAACAATAGCGGTAATAGCCATATATTGTAAAACAATTGCACTGCAAAATAATTGAAAATGAATGTTTCATGGGTATATTATTTTCGCTTTACGCTTCTTTCATAATTTTTCAAAACACTTGAAAGAGATATTTTATTATTTTATTTTATTTATTATTATAAGAGCTTTTATTTTGACAGAAAACTCCAGCTTCAGTGAAAACAGGCTTACAAAAGCACATCTTACTACAAATCTAGTGAAATGCTGTAATCATCTGCCATGAAAATAAAGCATAACTGGTAGCCGTTGCATTCCCAAACACACGATAAACTCACAGCACATGCAACAAATGTTCACTGCATTCATTCACAGTGAACCGAGCCGTTCTGAGGTGTGGAAAACACTGGATCACGAGCTGATCGCCTGAACGAAGTGCACGCTTCGCTTTGAATGCGCTGCAAAAAAATAGACTTATTGAGTTTTCAGTGTTAGTTAGTTTGACAGATACTGTGTCAAAGCATAATGTCCCAAAGCTCAACTTTAAAGACCTTTTATGTCAGAATAAGAAGTTTAAATATATTTTAAAAACTACACATTTTACCTGGAAGACCTATCGTTTTGTATCGTCGTGTGACCATGATAATATTGAGACTTGATGAGTTTTGCTATCGCTTTATCACAATATTGATAATATTTACATCCCGAACTGTTACTACTTCAATTGAGTGTTTTTTTTAACATGCGTTTTTCTAGTTAGCCAATATTTTTCAATATCAAAATTACTCTTTTTAAATTTGCATTCAATCATCACTCTTCATGCATTACAGTGGTACAATGCCTGTCGTCCTGAAAGCTGAGTAGATGGAAACTCAAGGACTTATATATGGATCCATTTCATATCTCTCATCTGGTGGGAAAAATCTCAAGTAGCTCTCAGATTTCATTGTTGCCACTTGTAGCTCTTTTGGCAACGGTGCAGTAGTCCAGATCTTCTCTTTATCTCTCTTCCTGATATGTTTGTAAAAGGCCAGCTTCTACAGCAATAAATATCAAGTAACGCGGTTTTCATTTATAAATGGCTCTTTATACACCCCCATGCTTAGTTATTTTAAAGAAACTGAGGTAAAGCAGAATGCAATAACACAATAAAAAAGCACAGGAGAAAGAAAGAAAGTGAGGAAGAGAGAGCGAGAGCATGAAAGAGAGAGATGAGAGGAAGAGGTGACTGTCTAAAGAGAGTCTCTGTCAGTGTGATTGTATTCTCTCTGTGTGCAGTGCTTTCATGTAATGATTTTAGCTTTAAACTGACTTTTAGTGATCGATTTCTCCTGCGGATCAGAACAGCCCTGCTTTAGGCTCTTGTGTGGGCCTGCTGGACAAAGACGTCAGTTTACACATTTACCTCCCTGAACTGTGTGCGCTTATGTGGTTTTATGTTTGTGTGTTATTCATGCCATCTTAGAGGCTGAGATTTACTGTCTCCCTTAAAATACCAAGGATAATTCCTTTTCTCAAAGTGTTGTATTTTTATAATGAAGTAAACTGGAATATGCGTCACACTCCTGTATTTTCGTTCAACTCTCGCATTCGTAGATAATGACCATGTGACCTCCGTAATTCTTCAAACAGGCTGTTGGTCATGGTCACATTCTTCTCAAGTGGATTGTGTTTGGGTTGTGTCGGGTCTTAGTTCTGTAATATTGTTTTTTCCCCCGGGGTGATTGAATTCGCTCTGTTGTAATAATATCTTATTTCCCTCTGGAAACACTTGCATAAGAATATACAAACACTCAGGTTATGAAAGCCAGCTCGGTATGGATGCTGGTGTCCAAAATCAGTCAGGAGCTTCATACAAGTGAAGCCTCACATTTTTGTGCATATACCAACTGCAAGAAAAGCAGCTGTCTGATAGTTGAATTTAGTGGTTTGAAATATGCTAAAACTTGGGTATATAAAACCTTCTATAGACGGTTGTCTGATCAAGTCACATTTTTAGTCAGTATAGAGGTTAGAAATGTGTAAAACTACCTTTTTATTTTTACTAAAAAAAGTTTCATGTAAATTAAAGCACTAATGCTAAAAAATACAAGCTAAAACTGAAAGTTGGCATCATTATTTGACTAGTTGGTTGTTGAATGACTAGGTGACTAGTCATGTATTGTAACTTATCCCAAACAGGGGCGTGTCTTGTGCTCGTTACTGTTCACTAACGAGGCAGTGGTAGCGTTTGCATTGCTCTCATCTTGTTAATTACAGAGGCTCCATTGTCTGATCTGACCCATTTACAGCATTCTCTCTTTCATTCTTTCAGTTTGTCTCATCCTCCCATCACGGCTAATCTCATTTGGCATCTGGCTCAATCCCACCCTGCCATGAACATGAGAGGGTCTGCTCTCTCACTGAAGAGAGCCAAGAGCGACAACAACACCCCCTGTGTCCGCTTCCATTCACGCTAACTTCTGTTTCCTAAAAACTCTCGTTCATTACATTTCTGTTTATCGGCATCAGTTGTTAAATGTACAGCTGACAAGTGAGAGGTGATTTAAAGCCGCACTTCTTGTCCTTCTGTGATATCCGTTTGAGAGTAATGTTTGTTCAATTAATATTCATGAGTTGTGGATCTGCATGTGTCAGTGATGCGAGGCAGAGAGGCAGGTAATGGGATTTAAAACAGGGTGAATGCTGATGGTGTGAATGAATAACTTAAAGCCTGGAGCAGTGCTAGAGTGTACACACACACACACACACACACACACAAACAAACACATACACACACTTTCTTTCCCCTTGCTGTTTGTATTATGTAGACCCACATTAGTGATGAAATGAGGCATGAACTTTTTTCCATCTTCTCAGAATCCACCTTGTGTTCTCTCTCTCTCTGTGATTTGATAGATCTATCTCTCACACAGACACTATTCATCTTTCTTCTTTTTTTAACTTTCTCAAAAAGTGATCTTTTTTCAAATTTCATTAGTAAAGTCAATATGAATTGCCATTCGCAACCCATTTTCTGTAATGTAACTTATTTCAGAGTGTAACTGGATATGGTGAAAAAATGTGTGGTGGGATCGATTGAATCATAAAAATATGTTCTGTACCAGAATACAACGTGACCCAATGTGAGTTAAAACAATGCCTACATTGATGTTTGAATATTTGCCTTTTTTTTTTTTTTTTAAACAAAGCTTCTTTGTTGGTATCTATAAACTTTAACATCCATGGAAAGCACAGTGTGCTTTCGTTTTAAAATGGTTGCCTGCACTACACAACTAAAAACGCATTACCATTCGAGCAGGTACAACCATTCAAAAGTCTCAGTTTTAATCCGTTTACACTGAAACGCAACCCCAGAGTTTTGCAACTAAGACGGGGTCTGCAGAGTTGTCAAAAGTCTCAGTTTTCGAGGGTTAAAAAAACCGCTACTTTAGTGTAAACAACAACAGGCGTAACCGTAACAAAAGTTATGCTTTTTAAAATGAAAATGCACTAGTGTAAACGTAGCCAAAGTGATTTACTGTGGAAAAACGTTTTTTAGATTAATAAAGTATTTTTTGACTCCACTTGGTCTGTGATTCCGCCCATTGACAGTTTAACCAATAAAATTTCGACAGTCCTGGATGCCAGTTGGTGGAAAACACAGCGTATTGCAGCCATTAAAGCGAGCAAATGAACTGGGTCAGACTCAGAGATCGCACATTCTGTCTGATCTAAAAAGCCCAGGTGTCCAACTAAAAAGCTCAGAAGTATCAGTTTTTAAATCGTGCAGACTGTTAAAATTGTTTTGAAGCCATAATATAATATTCTGTAAGTTATTGTGTGAAAATTAGGCTTTATTAATCAAAACTCTGTGTGTAAATCATGCTTTGTGTGAAAAGGAATAAAAGTTGTCAGAGTTTTACTGCCTCTAGTGTTCATTTGAACTGGAAACTGCAGTAATTCATACATATATATATATATATATATATATATAGGTACATTTTTTTTCAGTTTTGCAGAAATGAGCCTATGTTGTTTTAACCGCTCCTTATTTAAACTAAGAAAAATGGTTCTTTTAAGAACTGAAAGGTTCTTTAGGGAACCCAGAATGATTTTTCAATGGCATCGCTATGAAATCTCCCTTTTTAAGAGTGCTAATTAACATTATCCAATAGGCTGAGTGGCCTAAGTGATATCAGCAGAAATGGAAACTTGTTTCAGAGGAGGAGCAAATTATTTTTGGATTTATTTGATTTGATTTTTTTTGGAATAACATGCATTTATGAATCTTTCAGAATAATACCTGGCACATTTATTTGGAAAGCCTTGGACTTTAAAAAGTGCTGCAGTTATATTGATTTATTACTTTTCAGTTGTAAATTTTCTTGTTGTATTATTATTCTCCATATTTGGAGTATGGGGTGAGGGGTAATTCTTTTCTTTTTAATGAGATGTTTAGTCAAAGACCTCTCTATCTGTCTCTCTCCCCATTGGTTGCTCCTAAAACTCATTTTCCTCTAGGGAAACACGTGCTAAAAAGCAGAAGGCATTTGCTTTTCTCAAACTACTCTCAAGCAACCCCAATTCACCATTATGTCCAACAGAAGACTCTCACTGATGTGATTTAGAAGAACATTTAATAACAACACAAAACACTACATGGAAAAATAGTGATTTTTCAGGGTTTCTATTTTCAAAGAGACTTTATTCCGTTGACATTATGGTGCTGTATTGTGCGAGGCAGCGTGGTGTTCCTCTTTAGTGTGGATGCACCAGGTGAGAGCTCCAAAAGGCCTCCTCAGCCCAAAACACCTGCTCTTCAAGTCGTGCAGCTGCTGCTAGGCCCGCGTGTGTGTTTGCGTTGTGCACGGGTACACGTGTATATGTGCTGGTTAGACTTTTAACATATCAGCTCATTCTTTTTCTGTCCCCCCCGCTCTTCCTCTCGCTCACTCTCTCTCCAGGGCATAGACTAATTAATGGATACCATTCGCAGTTGATTAGCTACAGTTCCTTCGGTAATTACATTCGCATACTAACCACTCAGACAAAAAGATGAGGGGGAGAGAGAGAACAAAGCAAGGGAAAAATAAATTAATGCTCTTCTCATTTTGCTCTGATCTTAATTTGTTCCTGCAATTGTTTGCCCTCCACAATAAGATAAGAAAGCCCTTTTTCCCTCTTATTCCAACTCTTCTGGTTGTGTAACATCTGAAGGAATCACTTTGTTTTAAACAGACAAAAGCTTGCTGTTGGATGCACCGTTGAATCAGGGCCTTGAGGCTGTTGTGGTTGATGTTTGTGTGTGTGCGCATGATCCTCACGTGTGTGTGTGTGTGTGTGTGTGTGTGTGTGTGTGTGTGTGTGTGTGTGTATGCATGATTTGTCTGGTTATAGAGGGCCCTCTGTGCTGGCCCTCCAGCTGCTAACCCATAATTCCTCATTTTGCTTTTCCATTGTTCCTACCTGTCAGTGTGTTTGTGTCTCAGAAGAAAAGATAGGATGCCTGCCATTTCAACAATTTGCCATCACGTTTGATTTAGAGGGCTACAGATAGAATAAAGGATCAGAGTAAAGAAAAGAGCTCCGTTTAGAAAGCAAGCTGTACAGTAGAAAGCTACATGGATGTACTGTACAATAAATACCCACCACCGTGTTAAAAAAATGACCTAAATATACTGTACTTACCCTCAGGTTTAAAGCAAATTATTCACATTTCAGACCTTTTTTATTGTCTTTGTGTTTGTGTGGGTTGTTTTGCAAGCTGCTCTACAGTGTTCACATACTGTAATAAACCATGATCTTTCATCAGCCTGTGTGGGCATTTCAGATTAGTAACATGACTGTGTGACTCCCCCTCACTTTTGTAATGCAAAGTTAGTCTCTGTATGACAGACAGCAAGCCACACCTAGCTGTCCCACTGATGCATTACAGTACAAGATGATGTGATGATGTGTACATTTGATTATTTTCATTTTATTCAATTGTTTATTTACTATATATTTAACAGCGCTATTTACCAGCGCAACACAGACTTTTGTAAGTGAAGACAAACATATCATTAACAAATAGTGAGGACCTGGCTTATTAAAATGATTGAGTCTACGTTTCTGAATGATTCTCTTGAATGACTGACTCACAGGATTCTCGACACAAGCTTTAAAGTCAAATCTCCAATCTCCAAAGAATTGATTCTTTAGAATTCAACTCCCAGCTCTACTATTTTGTGCATAAAACAAATTTCAGTCTTATATGGTAACTAAGGCTCATTAAAATGATTGAATCTGAGTTTTTGAACAAACCTCTTGAATGACTCGCAAGACCCTCCCAAATGGAATACCTGAAGCTTTGAAGTCAAATTTCCAAATCCGACTGTTCAGAATCAAAGAATCGATTCTTTTGAATTCAACTCCCAGCTCTACTATTTTGTGCATAAAGCAAATTTCATTCTTATATGGTCACTAAGACTCATTAAAATGTTTGATTTGTGAGGTTTAGAATTATTCTCTTGAATGACTGACTCACAAGACCCTCCCAAATGGAATACCTGAAGCTTTGAAGTCAAATTTCCAATCCCGACTGTTCAGAATCAAATAATCGATTCTTTAGAATTCAACTCCCAGCTCTACTATTTTGTGCATAAAGCAAATTTCATTCTTATATGGTCACTAAGACTCATTAAAGTGTTTGATTTTGAGATTTTGAATGATTCTCTTGAATAATTGATTCACAAGACTCTCGTGAATGGAACTGACGCAAGCTTTATAATTGAATCTTCAGTCTTGAGTCTTCAGAATCACAGAACCGATTCTTTAGAATTCAACTCCCAGCTCTACTATTTTATGCACACTATTTCTATTTTAATTCACACTCTACTATTTTAAGCTAATTTCATTCTTATATGGTGACTAAGACTCATTGAAATGTTTGGTTTTGAGTTTTTAATGATTCTGAATGGAACTGACACAAGCTTTAAAGTCAGATCTCCAATCCCGACTGTTGAGAATCAAATAATCGATTCTTTAGAATTCAACTGTGCATAAAGCAAATTTCTTTCTTATACATGTATGGTGTCTAAGGCTCATTAAAATGTTTGATTTTTGAGTTTTTGAATGATTCTCTCGAATGACTGACTCACAAGACTCTCCCGTATGGAACTTTTTTTGTGCATAAAGCAAATTTCATTCTTATATGGTGACTGAACAATTAGACTACAGGAGGGGGAAACTAAAATAATAACTAATGTATTCTCTCTTTTTCTTTTGCAGTTTGGGAATAACAACAACTACATGAACATGGCTGATGCCAACGGAGCTCTATTAGCAGGAGATGTGAGTATATGCTTAAGGATAACCTTTACATTTCCATGGATTGTTAGTTTATGCCATGAGCCACACTATTCTAGAATCACTAAGCAGTCATTTCCATGTCTAACCATTTATTGTTTTAAAACAAAGTCAATTAATTTAGCATGCATGCCTGCGTATGTTCAAATAAAATGATTAATTTCAGCGGCAGGTGTGCAGCTGCTGCATTTACATAAAACATGATTAGCTCCCTACATGCCTTCCTGAACTGCTTTGGGATTTTCCACAGCCCAAACCCTTAAAGCTTAGAGCTTGTTACGCCAGCGGCTACATGTTCGTACACATACGCTCCTGATGTTATAATCTGACTGAATGATTCCTCCAGTGGATCCGGTATGTTTACGTATCAATGCTTAGTGTTCACACAGAGCGACCGGCTCAGTACTGACCAGAGGTTGAGGAGCACAGGGGGCGCTGAGCGTTGAGATGGGATTAGGGTTGCTTTTGCAGGGTGATATACCACAGGTGCTCACATCCCGCTGATACGCTCCAGGTGAAAGCTGCCGTCAGGCTCTGGTGACGGCTGAAGGAGTGTGTATGTAAACACCTGTCCCCATGATCATTTAAAGATACCATCAAACTAGAAAAGGAAGGAAAAGTGGCACCTCTCACAAAAGTCACTCTTTCTCTCCATCACTTTTTTATCCCCTGTCAGAGAGTCTGACAATATATACTTCAAATCACAGGTTGTGTATATCAGGCTGGCCTCACTATCTGTGTGTGATTGTATGCAGGCGCTTTACAGTACATGTTGTCACTCACTGTTACACTCACTGCCTGATTTCCATCACATTTCCAATGCAAATCTCCTCCTCACAATCTCAACGGCATCGATAGACTCATGCTGGCTAAGCAAAGATAATGCCTGTGCATGTGAAGTGTGTTTGTTGCACATTTGTTAGTAACGACGTGTTAGCATGGGCCCCTCGCTTCATTTTCATTTTAAGTTTAGGCAGTGAAGCCACAGCTTTGTCACAGGCAGTTGTACCCACATTTGATGGAGTCGGTTGCAATCTCCATAAATTCTTCTGATAAAAGGGTTCCTTTGCCGAGGCCGAGCTCCAAGTTGGCACCTGCGGTGGAAGTAGAGCTGTTGAGTGTTGACGGAAAATTTTCCCCAGTTGAATTTTTTCCTAAGAAATAACCTTCCTCCTTTGCACTGCAGCTGGTATTATGACATATGACACAATGAAATTAAAAGCATTAACATTTAAATTCCTCTTTTTCACATACCTGAAGTATGTGGAGGGGGTGGGAGGGGGATATTGTTTCTTGTAACTCAAGCTGAAGAGAAATTAAAGGGACTTTACCCTAGTGAGTGCTGTAATTTCACAGTGTGATGGGTTTTCCATGAGCTTTAGCTCTTTCATTAATCTGCTTAATGTGTCATCTTTAGGCGAGAGAGAGAGAGAGAAACCGGGAGAGAGAGGCTAAGTATCTCTGAGTCTGACACTCTACACTTTGTGTATGGACCTGAATATACTGTATATAACATGAGTTTTAATGTAAAACAGATTTTTAAATACACATCATTTTTTTAAAGGAGTTTGATGATAGAATGTGCATGGTGGAAATGATCCTGTTAAAGTTAGAGTAAAAAAGAAAAACAGCAGCTGTGCTTGCCAGAAAGTCTGTGAAAATACAGTGACAATATCATTGTGGGAGACCATATTTATGCATTTATACATTATTTTACAACTTACAATCATATTTTTTTATTTAGTGATATAAATAAAATTTACCTTGTCCACTTGAGCTACCACAGTCACAGCTTTTTTTTTTCTTAAAGGGATAGTTCACCCAAAACTGAAAATTCTGTCATTATTTACCCTCATGTCATTCTAAACCCGTAAGAACTTAAGTAAGAGAAAATTAAGATATTTTTGATGAAATCCCAGAGCTTTCTGACCCTGCATAGACAGCAACGCAACTACCACGCACGTGCCCAGAAAGGTAGTAAGGACTATGGCTGCCCTCGACTAAAGATTTTTCTGGTTGACTAGTAGTCATTCATTTTAAGCATTAGTCGACTATTAGTCGCGCGTTTTATTAATAAACCATACTAATAAGCATTTAAGCGCACAATAAACGTTTGCCACAGATAGATATAATAATTCTGAATGTGTCAACAACAGCAAGGATAAACTAGTGCTTTCTTTGTTTTCGGCTTTAGAGATGAAGTTGGCGACACTGACTCATAGTACACACACCAGCATGTTTCATACAGATTACATAATTGAGAATATTTGTTTTTCATTTGAATTGGTTCATTTGAAAGTAGACATTCCACTCTCTATAGATATATTTTTCATGTCTGTAAGGCAAGTATACACAGAGTTTAGAAGTTTTGCAGAGTTCACAGAGACCGAGATGGCAGAAAGCGCATCCTTTTTGCTTTCATTATTTTACAAAAGTGCTACGTTTTGTTGTTATTCTAAGTGCACACAAATAAACGTAGTCTTTACAGATTCGAAAGATGTGATTCGAAAAAATGATGGAGAATCTTAAGCGCAAGTGACCGCACCGGCACAGACACTTGAATAGCGCACATTTTTCTAGGTTAACATTAGATTGAGCTGCCATGTAAAGTTGCTATTACATGCATCTTTTAGATGAAAAGCCATATTTGAGGTTGATGAATAATAGGTGAACTTTTGGATGTCTTGCCCAATGTACTGTATTACCACATAGACCAGCCGTTAAAGATCTGTCTGTCACAAACTGTGTGACTTCGCCACTTGCTGTGGAATTTTTCTCTGTGACTTCGACCAAGCCTCTGTTAGTCGACTATTAGAGGGCAGCCCTAGTAAGGACATTGTTAAAGCTGTTTATGTGACATCAGTGGTTCAACCGTAATGTTATGAAGCTACAAGGATACACAAGAGTACCACGGTGCATATTTGTGGTGCCGCTCATGTAGGAGTTGGCGTTTGTTTTTTAGCTGTAAATTTGACAGTAATTAACAGTAAAATTACTTATAATGGCATGGTAAACCATTTACTGTTTTCAGAGTGTAAGGTACCTGTTAACTAATTAACAGGTTTTTACTGTAGCGTTTTTTGTTGTGAATAATTCAGACATTGATCATGAGAGATAAATAATAATGTCAAATTCAAATATGATAATATATGCAAACCACATTAGCTTGAACATTGTAATGCAACGTGATATAGAAACCATATATCACAGTGCTTGATAAGGTGACCTCTTCCTTCCTGCTGTTGAACCGAAACTGATACAGCCATATTCGGTTCCACTTAGTAATATCACTTATCACACACAATCTCATTACACACGTGTAATCACTACTGTATATGTAGAAATGGATTTGGAATGGCTGCTGTTGGACTCTGAGGCCCGGTTTCCCAGACAGGGCTTAGACTAAGCCAGGATTAGACCATAGTTCAATTAGGACATTTAAGTAATTTTTATAAACATGCTTAGAAAAAAACATTACTGGGGTGCATCTTGAGACAAAACAAAGGCACTGATATATTTTAAAATCAATCAGTGCAATTTTATTTCAGTTGAAACAACTCAGACTTACATTTTAGTCTAGGACTAGGCTTAAACCTTGTCTGCGAAACCGGGCCTGAGAGTCTTTGCCACTGTCATCTGAGGAGCGCTTTTCTCTCTGCTTGGCTGACGTTAGGAGCTTTGCTCTATCGATCCTTCTAACCATCATGCTCAGTAATTGTGATGCACTGCCTTTTAACAACTGCTGCTTATGTCTCTGCTGAATCAGTTTACTAAATCTACAAAGTGAAAGGGCTTATTGCTTCATAATCGGTGCTATTGGTTTACCTTGGTCATCTGAGTTTAGCATAGTGGGCTTGATGAATGAATGCAAGTTGAGTAGCTATTTAGAACCAATCTGATCATTTATGTTGAATTAAAGGGATAGTTCACCAAAAAATAGTTGTTTTAACCTCATTTTGTTTAAACAAAAGAAGATATTTTAAATTATATTGGTTACCAGTGACTGTCATTGTACGGATAAGAAAACAAAGAACATTGCTTAAGTGTTCTTTAATGTTCTACACAACTCATACAGGTTTGGAACGACACAAGGTTGAGTAAATGATGCCAGAATTTTCACATAATATTTACAAATGTTTTGCCCTTTAGCATACTATGTTAGCATACAAATGAAAATAATTGCAAGCATAGGACAAGATTGTGTGCTTAATTTACATAATAAACAGTGCTGTAAACTCCACCCAGGCTCTCAAAGGTCTTGTTTTGGTATTCTGCACAAATGAAGGCTTGAGGGTTGGACTGCCTTGCAGTGCCAGGTAAAGAAAGGAAATGATGACAGAAATATTAACTATTGTATTCTGTGTACAGATGATGTATGTGTAACCTGAGGCTGTTATTAAATTAAAATCAATCGTGATTAATCTCATGATGTTTCGTAATAAACATTATTAATTTATCACAATTGGTTTTGGCAAAATTTGCCTCTAAACATATATTCATATTAACTGTACTGTGTGTTCTGTTTTATTGGATCTAATTCTTTTAAGCAATAAAATTATAACAATGTTTTATTAATGCCTCAAGATCTATAAAATATATGAACAAAGACCTTTTAAGGACCTTTTACCAAAAAGTAAACCAAATGAAAATGAACACAATTGTACTTGCATTTACATCAAAAGAGTTTAAACAGAAAAACTTTTTTTTAAAACTGTTTTTTTTTTTTTATTATGTTATCATGTTTCTGGTTTTATTGTTAGTTAGCTGTATTTTTTGTTATTTTTACTTAATTAAAATAACCAAATTGCAGTTTGATTAAGATTAATTGGAATGCACAATGAAAAAAAAAAATTAAAAAAAATTGTTATCGTTTTTTAAGTTTGTTTTCCCTTTGATTTTTGATTTTTGTGGTCGGTTTAGAGTTTAGTTCATTTAGAGAGGAATAAATTTGTGAAGATTTCTCATACAGGTGAAACTGATCCAAGACCACCCATGTAAAACAAATACTTAAAGGGATAGTTCACCCAAATATGAAAATTCTGTCATTAATTACTCACCCTCATGTTGTTCCAAACCCACAAGACCTTCGTTCATCTTTAGAACACAAATGAATATATTTTTGATGAAATTCGAGAGCTCTCTAAACCCTCCATAGTTGGCGAGAGTCCTACCACGTTCAAGGTCCAGAAAGGTACCAAGAACATCGACAAATAGTCCATGTGACATCAGTGGTTCAACTGCAATTTTATGAAGCTACAAGAATACTTTTTGTGCACAAAAAAACTAAAATAACAATTTGTTATTTTAAAAAGTGCCGACCATCAAAAATATCCGAATTTGTGTTTCAAAGATGAACTTAGCTTACGGGGTTTGGAACGACATGAGGGTGAGTAAATAATGACAATGTTTTTGGGTGAACTATCCCTTTAAAATCAGTGCTGAACTGAAGATTGAGGTCACTTTTACACATACTAACCTGATCTTTCACCACACACAGATAGACTCTCCAGTGACCTGCTACCTCATCTCACAACACCAGCGCTACATTGACAGCTGACAGCTTCTCTACTTCAGTCGCGCTACAACCATATATCAATTCTCATTTGCACAAACCCACCAGCTCACTGTCTCCGAGAGCAGATGTTAATTTAATCTCTGCCTTGTCGCTCTCATCTGATTGTGTTCACTCAGGTGTTCAGTGTTTTGTTTTGTTATTTGTAAAGGTCAGTGTCATTTTAGTTATGCTCTGATGTGAAAAAGATGAAGAAAGGGACTATATGTACCTCACATTTGATCTTTGAATGTCGTATCAGATCTTACAGCACAGCTGTGTGTTGTTGGGACATTTAGGTCGGGCCACTCTCTTTTTCTCTCCCCCTCTCTTTCTCCTTCTCACTCTTTCTTTCTCTCTGCGGTATTGTACTGTGAAAACATGCTGGCACTGCAGGTCTTATTCATAGAGAAAGGTCATGAAGTAAAGTAAATGAAAAGAGCACCACTCTCTCCCTCTCTCTTCCTGTTTTCTCTGCTTCGCTATCATTCATTCGTCCCGTTCCCCTCTTTTTTATCAATCTTGTATTTATTTTTTATATAGTTCCTCTCTCTCTGTTTTTTCCTCCCTGTTGGCCTTTAAATTCACTATCTTGTGATCACTGCCATGCGCATGACATCCGAAGCGTTCTTCTCTCATGACACAATTTTTATTATTAATGCCTCAACGCTGCTGTTTTGATTAACACACTGTTAACTGCTGCAATGCCACAGGGAGGGAAAATGAGTTTGTAGCTTGTGTGTTAATGGAGAAGTGGGAAACAGAGCTGGGCTGGCCACTAATGGCTTTAGTTGGAGGTAATGCGAACATGTGTTAGGCTCTGCAAGCCCCTGGCCCTCACTATGACAAAACACACCACTGCCTTTACAAGATCCGCTGCTCACAGCTGTGGAAAAAACGCTGCTGGAAGTTAAATGCTGGAATGGAGCCACATAAAAAATGAAATAAGAGGGAGAGGTGACGAAAAAGAGCTGATTATTAGCCTTACCCCTCGGCTGGATCTCATCATACAGGCATTGAATGAGCTTTGAGTCTCTATATATGTGTGTGTGGGTGTGGATGGGGGGATGGTGGTCAGGTTTTGCCTAGATTGTGAGGAGCAAAATGTCTTTATTAGGCTAGTAAGGAACCTTGAAATCACCCATATTGTGACCAGCCAATGGCTATGAAGAAAATATCTTCAGTACTAAAGTAAGTACCAAAAATTGTCTAAAAATCTAAAATGCGAAAAGGCAAATGTTGTGTAAATGTGTACTTGGAGTAAGAATAGAACTGGAAAGAAAGAAGCTTCAGAAAGTGGGAATATGAAAGCCAAGATATAGAGTGATGGGACGAAAGACAAACAGCTTTAGAGGATGGATGATGTGTTGACATGATGTTGATATGTTTTACAAAGCAGTGAAGGAAACACATTGAGAGTATTAAAGTGAAGATGGAGAACAGGATTGAACATGAAACGAGAGGTTCTGAATACATAAAGCAAAAAAATTGAGGGAGACAGGAAGAAACAAAGAAAGAGAGAAAGAGGGAGGAGTTGAGGTCAGTGAATTCCTCGATGAGGAGCCCAGAGCAGGTAGTCAACATAAGCAAATTAAGTGTGACGATAGGCTGTAATTCACAAGCGGAGGGATTTGGTTGTTTGATGAGCAGATTTGTAGGTGCAACTGAGAAGAACAAAGTGTGACACGTCTGGACAGCCGAAATAGTCTGTGTGAACGTTTTCTAAACCCATCACTCCCTGCACTTTCTTTTTTCCTCCAGCCAACATCATCTTGCTTGGATTAAGCAGCTTTTATTTTGTCCTTTCGCTAGTGTGATAGCCACACAATATTGCATTTCAGAAGCAGACATCTTGTTTTTCACATCCTGTTTCATGGAGAATGTAACGGTTTGGGTCAGAATAAACATCCATTTCTTGTACAAGCATTAAATAGGTTTTCTTATCTCCTCTGCTTTGGTCAACAAACATTTTGCAGCTCTGAAATTAAGTTTCCAACCTATGAGAAGTCAGCAGGTTATGTTTAATTTCTACAGTGTACATTTTAGTAGTATTAACATCAGTTATTTTGGACAGAATTAATCCTGATTTTCTCCTTTGTCTTTTTTTTAGACGTTTCATACACCAAGTCTTGGTGACGAGGAGTTTGAAATACCCCCCATCACCCCTCCTCCTGAGACCGAGCCTGGTATGGGCCTCCAGGAGGTGGACTCACCTTTCCCCGGGCTACCTAACCACCCCAACTCTCATCGGGGGTCGTTCACCCCTCAGTTTCCACCCCAGAGCCTGGAGCTGCCCTCAATCACCATCTCCAGAAATATGATGGAGCAGGAAGGACAAATCAACAATGGGCATCCTGGGGTAGGTGTCTGGTTATTTGCTTGAACATTTTACAGATCTTAATGCTTGCAGATGTTGAAGGCGGTTGTTATGCAAAGTCAAAAATAACACAAATTATATTTATACAATAAACTCACTGGCAGTTACATTTAGCTTTTAGATCCGCCTGGATTTAAGTGTGGATTTACAGTCAGGTAGGTTTGCTCCTCTAAATGCAAATAAGTTTGACAAAGGTGTTATGTGTAAAACAAATCAAGGTGGCTACGTGCCGTTGTTATAAAACTGGATTTGTATTTGTAGATAAAGCCTTAAAGGGATAGTCCATACATAAATATAAATTCTGTCATCATTTCTTATCATCTTCCATGGAGCTCAAAAGTTAATATCTTGGGTACTTTTTTGTTTTAATGAAAGTGAATAAGAACTGGTGGAGAATTCCAAAATGACAAAAAAGAAACACCATAAAAGTGTTCCCTATGACTCATGCACTTTAAATCCCAAGTCATTTTTAGCCTTAGCCCTTAGCCAAATAGCTTTGCACAAGGAACAGACTGAACTTAAGTTATTATTTACTGAAAATCTTCACACCCCCTCTAGGTCTCCTTGGTAAAATTATAAAACAAGTAACAACAAACTGTTCTTTTGGGCCACATCTCTTCATTCATGTAGTAATGAAGATCTTAGATCTCGTAGTAATGGTTAACAGCTCACTAGATTAGAAAATTATCATTAATTAACTTGGTTTTGGTTTGTTTATCACACAAACCATTGTGTGGCATCATAAGGCTTGGATTACAGTGCACAAGTCAAATGGACCACTATGGTAATGGCATTTTAATGGTTATAATATTCTCTAACCTAAAGCTCCAATCCTTATTCATTGTGACTTTATGGAAAAGTCCAACCAGTATATTCTTTAGAGTTTCTATTTTTGCGCTCGATGGAAGAAATAAAGATATAAGTGCTTAGAACGACATGAGGATATAAATGTAAATGACAATATTTTGAAATGACAACTGAATATATTTATTTTTTTAACCTTATGTTGCTGTGATGACTAACATGTAAGATAAAATAAAGGTCTAGGCAAGCATTTGCTTCATAATAATCATGTTTTATGATCAAGCTTTTATGGCTGTTAATTCAGATAGAGAAATGGCTTCTAAATGCCACAGACGTGGATTCATTGAAGAGGAGGCATTGAAAATGCCATGGCTAGACTAGATATTTTAAAACCGCTATAATAGAAATGAAATGGCTATCAGAGAAATTTGAATACATAAAAGGACACAAAGTGACATTAGGCAGGAGATGATGCGTTGGCAGGCATTTGATGTTTCAGTTTTTGAGACTTTCCATGAATGTTACAGATTTGAAACTGTTTTTATTTTCATTCTGAATAGTTCCTCTTTCCCTTAACCTACAGTGGTATATGTACAGTCGTGGCCAAAAGTTTTGAGAATTACATAAATATTGGAAATTGGAAAAGTTGCTGCTTAAGTTTTTATAATAGCAATTTGCATATACTCCAGAATGTTATGAAGAGTGAACAGATGAATTGCATAGTCCTTCTTTGCCATGAAAATTAACTTAAACCCCAAAAAAACTTCATTTTGCATGCATTTCATTGCTGTCATTAAAGGACCTGCTGAGATCATTTCAGTAATCGTCTTGTTAACTCAGGTGAGAATGTTGACGAGCACAAGGCTGGAGATCATTATGTCAGGCTGATTGGGTTAGAATGGCAGACTTGACATGTTAAAAGGAGGGTGATGCTTGAAATCATTGTTCTTCCATTGTTAACCATGGTGACCTGCAAAGAAACACGTGCAGCCATCATTGCGTTGCATAAAAATGGCTTCACAGGCAAGGATATTGTGGCTACTAAGAATGCACCTAAATCACCAATTTATAGGATCATCAAGAACTTCAAGGAAAGAGGTTCAATTCTTGTTAAGAAGGCTTCAGGGCGTCCAAGAAAGTCCAGCAAGCGCCAGGATCGTCTCCTAAAGAGGATTCAGCTGCGGGATCGGAGTGCCACCAGTGCAGAGCTTGCTCAGGAATGGCAGCAGGCAGGTGTGAGCGCATCTGCACGCACAGTGAGGCCAAGACTTTTGGAAGATGGCCTGGTGTCAAGAAGGGCAGCAAAGAAGCCACTTCTCTCCAAAAAAAACATCAGGGACAGATTGATCTTCTGCAAAAAGTATGGCGAATGGACTGCTGAGGACTGGGGCAAAGTCATATTCTCAGATGAAGCCTCTTTCTGATTGTTTGGGCCATCTGGAAAAAGGCTTGTCCGGAGAAGAAAAGGTGAGCGCTACCATCAGTCCTGTGTCATGCCAACAGTAAAGCATCCTGAGACCATTCATGTGTGGGGTTGCTTCTCATCCAAGGGAGTGGGCTCACTCACAATTTTGCCCAAAAACACAGCCATGAATAAAGAATGGTACCAAAACACCCTCCAACAGCAACTTCTTCCAACAATCCAACAACAGTTTGGTGAAGAACAATGCATTTTCCAGCACGATGGAGCACCGTGCCATAAGGCAAAAGTGATAACTAAGTGGCTCGAGGACCAAAACGTTGAAATTTTGGGTCCATGGCCTGGAAACTCCCCAGATCTTAATCCCATTGAGAACTTGTGGTCAATCCTCAAGAGGTGGGTGGACAAACAAAAACCCACTAATTCTGACAAACTCCAAGAAGTGATTATGAAAGAATGGGTTGCTATCAGTCAGGATTTGGCCCAGAAGTTGATTGAGAGCATGCCCAGTCGAATTGCAGAGGTCCTGAAAAAGAAGGGCCAACACTGCAAATACTGACTCTTTGCATAAATGTCATGTAATTGTTGATAAAAGCCTTTGAAACATATGAGGTGCTTGTAATTATATTTTAGTACATCACAGAAACAACTGAAACAAAGATCTAAAAGCAGTTTAGCAGCAAATTTTGTGAAAACTAACATTTGTGTCATTCTCAAAACTTTTGGCCACAACTGTATATGTGGAATAATATATCTTTATTTACATTCCAATATGGATAGGCACCATCAAATTTTATTGCTCTTTTCCTGGCCATCCGTGCTGCTGGCGAGTAAAATAATTGCAGCTTTTAAAATATCTGTGCTGCATAAGTGACCGCCGGAAGGCTTTTTGCCTAAAGAATTTTCATTTCATGGTCAGTTAAGCTCGTATGCATCTGGAAGAAAAACGGAACCTTGACACAATTACAACGCGGCCTGTTCTCACTGCGCTGTGAAGGGATTAGATTTGATTCTCCAACATTATTCCTCTTTAGCAGCTCTTTCTGTGGACAGTGGTTCTGATTGTGTGGGGACTATATTAGCAGGTTTGGGGGAGAATGAGGGCACTCTGCTCTGTGCCTGGTGGCATTGTGACCGTCCCTCTGATTCTTCTCTATCGCTCATCACTCATTGTCCTCCTGAAAGACTCTCAGTCTCTCTCCTCTTAATGGAATTGATCTCAGTTTGTCCTGCTCTCTGGGACTGGTACAGACAGTGCCGTGCCTTTGAGTCAATGCCTCACATTTATAAAGGACTCGCTAAGGGTTAGCGGAAGTTAGCACTGTAACCTCCAACGTTGTCCTTCAGTCATTTTGATGCGTTTTAGAATATTTTACATCTAATGCAGAAAGACAGGCCATTATGTACAATTCAGGATCCAATTGTTGTAATATCTAAAGAA
Source organism: Garra rufa (assembly GCF_049309525.1). Classification (NCBI taxonomy): domain Eukaryota; kingdom Metazoa; phylum Chordata; class Actinopteri; order Cypriniformes; family Cyprinidae; genus Garra; species Garra rufa. The sequence goes on along the minus strand of NC_133363.1, from coordinate 37,228,075 downwards.
TGTATACATTACCTCTTTAACTTAAACAGATCAATGAGGGATCAAAACAGAACACTGTACCTGTACTAGCTTCATCTGCCCTTTGTGTTTCTGCATCTAAGCCAAGTATTCCTCTAATTCCTTCCCTCTAATGCTCCACGTATGTCAGGCGAAATTAGCCGCAGATGCTGTTGGCCAAACCCAACTCGGTAAAATCCATTTCTCAGCTGTGAAGAAGTCTGGCGGGATTCAGAATGTGAAGTCATTATTTATTTAATCTGCTCTCCTAACAAGCTCCTGCATCTCGTTTGAGACTCGCTGGAATCTGGGTTCGAACTGGGTCTCAGATTAGACGGCAACTATTGAATACGCAAATTATGTGATCACCTATTTAGATGTGTTTTGGAGGTTTTGTAGGTAGGTCTGAGGTCTGTGAACAGTCTAGAAGCGGTTTATTACATTTCCTGTTGTTTTGTTTTAATACACTGCAATACAATGTATGAATGTAATTAAAACAAAACAGTTATTAAATAAAGATCATTAGTTTAGCTAAATGGAAAAAAATAATAGGATAGGCAGTGCATTTGTACAGAGCAGATGTTTGTGGGATTCAATCTCCAGTGGTACAGTTTGTCTTTAAAACATGATCCCTCACAAACTGACAAGGGTCTGACTGCTGTGTCTGTGAATAAAATGGAAAATATGACCAGTGTTGCAGAAACTATATTTTTCTTCTCCTCCAATACCAAACACATACACTTTCTCTCACACACTTTCCTCTCTCCCCCACTCTTTCTCTTTACACGTTTCTGTTATCTTATCTCCAAGCTGAGTAGTTGTGACATCAGTTGTACATCAATCTCTGAAAGTGGATTTTTTTTTCTCCCCCCTTCACCTTCATGTTTTTCTTTTTCTTTTTTTGTCAGACAGCCATTGTGACATATTGGGCCAGTAAGAAATGAAAGATATTCATGCAGGCATGCAATACTTGTAATGAAGTCTCAGCCTGACCTTCTGTGTGATTGATTCTGTAATTTAGTTTTCTCAGCCAGTACTTGAAATGAAATGAAATCATGTTGAACAAGTTTTAAATACCCATAGTGCAACGGGAGAGGTGGAGGGAGGGAGGAGGAAAGGAAGAGAGATGCAAGTAAAGAGAGGTAGCCTTTTTTGGAACTATGTTTTCGGACCGTTTTTTTCAAAGGGGACAATTCGTACAGGGTGCATTGAGCATGAACGGTATATGAGCTGCATGAAACGAGAGAACGTTTGTGTGTGTGTGTGTGTTTTGTAGATGGAGTGAGAGAGCAGAGTGAGTAGGTGGAGGAGAAATAGCAGTAGAAAACAATTTATCTTCACGCTACCATGGTCTCTGCAAGCATTCAAAATTCCATTTTCTTATTTTTTTTTCTAGAGGAGCCAGTTATGCAGGTGCCCATAAATGGTTGGAAAAATAAAGCAGCATGTTGGTTAAGGTTCCAGTGCAGCTGTGAATATGTGCGGGGGGCTGATAAACTATTCATAATAGAGCTGACCTTTTCACACTGGCCAAACTTGTAAGATTCATCCTCATAATTACCATATAGATGATTTTACTCCTTTTTCTGCTGTGGAACATTTCCAAGAGCTCCGCGGAAAGATTGAATGGAAATTGAACTTGTTAACATTCTTTTCAGCATGGAACAGCTCATACCAAGCTGCTTTTAATAAACTCTCCAATTCCATTCCCACCCCCCACAGAATCCCGAGGCCGGTATCTTAAAGAGCAGACCCGAGACTCTCAGCCTTTGACACGGCATCTTCAGATTCTTATCCCGATCGTCTGAAAGCGCCATTGGTTGTGTTATGGTTATGAACACATGCTGGAAAAAGAGGTCTGGGGTGTTTTTTCCCCCCCCAGTATATATTTTCTTGACTGTTTAGTTGCGGCTCCTGCTTTTGATGAAAGGGGTGAGGATACTATTTGAGGCAGAACCAAACAGTCATCCATCAAACGTCTCAGTGTGTCGGACAAGGGGACTCGTCGTGCGTTGTTGCTGTTTGGTCAGCATCTCTTTTAATGTCGGAAGCTTTTGTGCCTGTGGTAAAGTATGTTGGGGAATAAAGCGACGAGGAGAAAAAGGTTATTTTTCGCTGGGATACAGTCAGCTGAGATGGGCTGATTGCTGGAATAATAGCAACATTTGCACAAGCACACGCAAACACACAGAGGAGAGGATAGGGCACATCTGGCCTCTTTGCTCTTCAGATAAGAAGTTATTTACAGATTTATGAAGACTATCAAAAGCATCTGTGTAGATGTGAGCTGTGTGTCAGCAGACAATGTTCCAATCAAAATGCAAATGGAGGGTGTGCAGCAGGGACATAAATAAACAGATCGGATACTGACTCACTCATTCTACCAGCTAAACCACTCTGACAGCAGAAATCACATTTCTTTCATTGCCTACAAAGGCTGCTATTAGCAAAAGCTGACTGCTGTTTGTGCGCCTTTAGTTTGAATGCTCCATTCATGCGTCTTCTTTCTTCTGCATCTATTGATTCTACACATAAATATGTATTTTATACAAAATCAGCTCATGTTTTCTTTTTCTGCTGTGTGATCATTGGGAATTTGGAAGATAATGTTGTCAAATCATTAGATGCTTCAAGATAAATCACAGCCTCTTTTTCGTAAACCGCCTTGGGAATTATTTCTACATCTGTTCTGCTTTGTGTGACCGGATCAAAGTGCTCCTGAAACTAAAGACCAGTTCTGACCGTTTCCGAGACCTCGTTCACCAACGTAGTCGGTACATGGGAAAAAAAAAAAATCCAAATCAAAAGAGTAAGTGGGCATATGGTCGTCTGACAAATGTTGCATGTTCAAATCATTGATCATGTCGATGTATTCACTTGGGGGAGAGAGCCGGAACACAAAGACCAGCCAGAGACTTTGATGATAAATATGAGCCCTCAAAGGCTGCCTTACATCTCTGTGATTCTCTCCGCTCTTTACATTACTGACGCATAGAGAATGCTGTAGTGATTTGGTAGAGATTTGCAAGGGGCATTGCTGACTGTTAGTGTTGAAGTGTTAGACACAGATGGTCGTGACTAATGAACACAGTAGACAGGTCTGACACAAAGACTGCTGCTGGCTCCGTCACTGCATTCTAGCGATGAAACTAATGCAAATGTGTTTATTTCTGTGGCGGCGTAATTCTGTCATTAATTTGTTTATTTATGCAGTGATTCTTTTGTTGATCCATTTCTCCATCTAGTTTAGTCGCTTCGTTTTTTCTTTTCCAGTATCACCCTAACAGATGTTGAAAACAGCTATTGTTTTGTAGATTGTGTTTTTTGATAAGGCACGGATTCGATATGAAGCTGTGTGTACCCTGGGAATTAATACAGAGAAAATGTAATCTGTGTGTGAGGGAAGGTGTTAGAATAGTGTACTAAGGGAGAGGGTTCAGCAGGTCTGGCCAATAAGGCCAGGTGCACAGCTTTATGATGTGTTGACACATACAGATATTGAGTTTGAGTCTCTGAATACCAGATGGAGAGAGGGAAGGAGAGAGAGAGTTGATGTAGAATGAAAAATGAACAAAGGAGATCAAATGAACTCTTGGTGTTCTCTAGCTGTTTGAGTTGATTTTTATTCTGTAATCTGGTTGCTTTTGGAGCCTGTTCAGTCAATGTAAAACACATCAGATCCCTGTGTACCCCACCTCCAAACCCCCCTAATACATAAAACATCACACACTTTTGTTTTAGCCTTAATTGGGACTTTCCTTTTACTTCTGGTCTTTTTGTATTAAGCTAGATACAGCTGAGGTCAAAAGTTAACACACCCTTTCAGATCATACAAAACGCATGTTATTGTTTATTTAGTACTGACCTGAATAAGATATTTTACATAAAAGATGTTTACATATAGTCCACATAATAATAATAGTTAATAGAAAATAATAGTTAAATTTTTTTTAAAATAGCCCCGTTCAAAAGTTTGCATCCCTGATTCTTAATACATTGTTGTTACCCGAATGATCCACAGTTTTTTTTTGTTTAGTGATAGTTGTTCATGAGTCACTTGTTTGTTCGGAACAGTTAAACTGCCTGTTGTTTTTCAGAAAAGTCCTTTAGGTCTCATAAATTCTTTGGTTTTCCAGCATTTTTGTACCCTGGAAATTCAGAGGTCTCGCGAGAGCACAATTTGAATTGTCTCTGCAAGGGTCTGGATTTTTCCAGGCTAGCATTTTTGTGTATTTGAACCCTTTCCAGCAATGACTGTATGTTTTTGAGATCCATCTTTTAACACTGAGGAGGAGGTAAAAACTTTTGAACAGAATGGAGATTTGTACAGTTTTCTTATTTTGCCTAAATATTGTATTTTTAAATTTAGTACTACCCTTCGGAGGCTACAGAAGATAGTAACATGTTTACCAGAAGACGAAATAAGCTAAATTTACCTTAATTTTCAAATCGGCTCTTAAATCGGCGTTTGAACCTTTTGTAACAGTTGCATATGAGTCCCTCAGTTGTCCTTAGTGTGATAAGATGGATCTCAAAATCATAGTCATTGTTGAAAAGGATCCAAATACACAAAAGTACTGTCAGTTTAACTGTTCAAGACAAGCAAGGGACTCATGAACAACAATCACTAAACAAAAAGACAGATGTGGATCATTCAGGTAACAACACAGTATTAAGTATCAAGTGTATGTAAACTTTTGAATTGTGTAATTTTTATAACTTCAACTATTATTTTCCCTTTGTGGACTACATGTAAACATATTTTATGTGAAATATCTTATTCAGGTCTGTACTAAATAAACAGTAACATGCATTTTGTATGATCCCTTTTATTTTGGTAAAATAAGTAACATTTAGCATGTAGTTGTTTATATTGAGCTAGGTAGTGAAATTAAAAATTTCTTCTCTTCCCTGTCAGTCTTTGACAGGCGTTCAGAACATTACGGTTAAACCACTGATGTCACATGGACACTTTTTAATGACAAAATTTTCATTTTTGGGTGAACTATCCCTTTAACGCATCCTTAAAGGTCCCATATTGTCAAAATCGAAATTTCCTGGCTTTTTTCATGATAACTGAGGTCTAGGGGCTATGTAACTACCATATGAGTTTCAAAACAGTCAATCCACAGTAAACTGCACACAGCCTGCTTAAAGTAGCTGTTCATTTTCACGAGCCGCTGTGACTTCCGTAACGATGTGACGTCCGATCTACTCAGTCACCGCCTTCAGTCACCACCCCGAGCACCAACCACCGTCCCACCCTCCTTTTGTCAAACCCAGACAATATCGTGTCCATAACATTGCTAAGCAACAACAACACGAAAACAAGTCGAGAAAACCCTGTTCAGTCGCTAGATGTCGAAACTACATCATTGCACAGGCTTCAGAACAACGTGAATATAAGAGACCAGTGGCACGTCAACTTCAGCCTCTTTCACACAGCGATTCTGGTAAATACACGGATAATGTGTCCCATGATTTGTTCCGGAGTTGTTTGATTTGGTTCATTCACAGTTGTTTTCCGGAATCTGTGCGTGCTTTACACACAACCCATAAAGACATGTGACATTTGGATGTGAGATGTAATGCGACGCGTACGTTTCACTAAACTGAAACTAACCTGAACAAACTGTGCTTCAGCGCTGATAGTGCGGAGCTGGCTCTGCCCGATCGCCGCTTCATTCCACTTTGCACGTATTTTTTCGTTGTGAAGAGTCGCATGATAACGTGCATCATCACTACAACACTGCCTTTATGGTTCTGGCTTTTGTTCGCACAGCGCTCGTTCCCGTAATTTTCCAGAATCAGCGCGCATTGTGAAAGGGGCTTTACTAAAGCAACAGTTATGTAGCTTACTGCATTCGGTGTTTGAAAAAGAAAAAACATTAATGATCATTCTGAAATATCTTGTTGAGTATCAGCAGGCTAGGCTCTCTCTATTGCTCTGGGTTCTGCTACAACGATACATGACCGTAGTTACCTGTGATTGGCCTGGCTGTGCGTCACTCAGAAAAACAACAGGCCAATCAGAAGAGAGGCTCATGAATATTAATTTTTAATGGGCCAAAATTGACCTGTTTTTGACAGAGCTCCTAAAAAAGGAGCTGTAAAAATATATTGAGATGGATTTTGGCACTTATACCGCAAATATATACTCTTAAAGACATCAACAACTAAAATAAACCTCCAGAAATGTGTACAATATGGGACCTTTAAAAAATAGTTGTGACACCAAAAATTTGTGATGTTAAATATATCTAAAAAAAAATTACATTTTTTTTTCTCTGCAGGCTGTTGGTCAGACCCATCTCCGCCAGTATCCTCCAAACCCCACCATGGTGATGCGCTCCATCATTAGCATGCATAACCCCAATGGCATGATGTCACAAAACCAGCTTACCACCATCAACCAGTCCCAGATCAACACACAGCTGGGGCTGAATATGACCGGATCGAACATTGCTCACACATCCCCCTCCCCACCCGCCAGCAAATCAGCTACACCCTCTCCCTCCAGCTCTATTAATGAAGACGACCAAGAGGAAGGAAACAGGGTGAGTGCCGTTTAAACAAGTATGTTTAGTGCAGTGTTTTCATCATAATATTAGTGAGATTTTATAACAAGCTGCTCTCTTTTCATCAGGTGATTGGTGAAAAGCGTCCGGCCCCTGACGCAGGTAAGAAGCCGAAGACGCCCAAGAAAAAGAAGAAGAAGGATCCCAATGAGCCTCAGAAGCCAGTGTCTGCATACGCCCTGTTCTTCAGAGACACCCAGGCGGCTATTAAAGGCCAGAACCCTAACGCCACGTTCGGAGAGGTGTCCAAGATAGTAGCTTCGATGTGGGATGGACTGGGAGAGGAGCAGAAACAGGTATCAAACTGCAATCCTGTGTAATAACAAAATATATTTTTAAACTCACAAAAAACACCATCTGTAGAGTTCTGTAAATAGAGCTGTCTGTTATGAAGTCTTCTCGCTTGAGCTAGAATAACAAATGTTCTTAATTTCTACTCTCATTTTTGCACCAAATGATTCTTGTCAGGTATTTTAACAGACTGCTTGATATTTTCACCCTTCTTTAATTTTTTTATTACTGGCTGAGATGAAGCCTGCAGGCTCTCCCTGTTGCGAAGCACATGCTTGCCAGTCAATGTTCCGCTAATTATCTGTTTATCACACCTCACGTATTCTGTTCTCCACAGGTTTACAAAAGCAAAACAGAAGCAGCGAAGAAGGAGTACCTGAAAGCTCTCGCAGCGTACCGCGCTAGCCTTGTGTCAAAGGTAAAGATGTTTTCAGTTTAAAGAGCTCTCTTTCTGGTTTTTCTTTCAGACTACACTCACTGTGTTTTCTTCATTTTTTTTTCACTATTTAGAATGTTTTCTATTATTTCTATTTACCTGTATGCAAATAATAGTTCAGCTCACTTTCTGACTCAAAAGCTTACACCTTGAGTGCTTAACCACTTTTAAAAGATAAGATCCTCTACACAGTAAACTTTTCAATGAAAGTGTGCATTTATGCATTAGTTAACATTGAAAAGCTTTTTAAAGTAGTAGTTTACTTCCAGAACAAAAAATTACACAGTGTACTCACCCTGTTGTCATCCAAGATGTTCATGCCTTTATTTTTTCAGTTGTAAAGAAATTTTGTTTTTTGAGGAAAGAAATTCAGGAATTATCTCCATATAGTGGACTTCAGTGGGCTCTAAACAATTCCAGCTGAGGTATTATCTAGTCTTACCTAGTGAAACGATCGTTCATTTTCTAAAATAAATAAATAAATAAAAAATGTCATACTTTTTAACCTCAAATGCTTGTCTTGTCTAGCTCTGCTATGCACGTATGTACTCATGTAATCCGGGTCAATACAGTTAGGGTATGTCGAAAAACTCACATCTCATTTTCTCCTCTAACTTTTAAAATCATCCAACATCGCTGCAGAAGAACCAACCCAGTGTTTACAAAGTGAACATGCAAAGAAGGTCAAATGCCCTTCACAAAAAAAGGTAAAACAGCGATGTAGGGCAATTTTGAAGTTGGAGGAGAAAATGGGATGGAAGTTTTTCAACATACCCTAACTGTATTGACACAGATTACAAAGAGCTAGATAAGGTGAGCATTTGAGTTTAAAATGTATATAATTTTTTGTATTTTTTATTTTTATTTTTTTTAAGAAAATGACTGATAATTTTGCTGGATAAGACCCTTATTCCTCGGCTGGGATCATTTAGAGTCCTTTGAAGCTGCATTGAAACTGCATTTTGGAGGTTCAAACTTGCGGGCACCATTGAAGTCCACAATATGGAGATAATTCCTCAAAAAACATAATTTTTTTAAACGACTGAAGAAAGAAAGGCATCTTTGATGACAAGGCAGTGAGTACAGATATAAATTTTTGTTCTGGAAGTGAACTACTCCTTTAAATATGATTTTTCATAAAAAAAATTCTTGTGAATACTAAAACGTGACGGTAAATGTGTTTGTTCTGTCACACTAGAGGTGTAAAAATAGCATTAAATACAGCTAATAAATTAGAATGAGATATTCTAATGATTTATCATGCCTCATTAACTCGCTGTATCAGCCAGGCAGTCGGGAACATTTGCATATTTGATGCTTCTTGTAAAAAAATTAAGATCATTTTACAGACAGTTTAGCGGTACTGTATGTTAAAGTCAAATACTCGAGATTTATGACACCAGCATGGCACTGCTTTCAATTCAGAGGTTGAGTCTGAAGTTATTTTTCTGAAGCACAAAGTTTGTTATTTTCAGCGAGCTAGACTTATTTCAGATCTTTTACTAGGCTACTAAATAATATAAATTCCCCTCTTGGCAAGTTCTTTAGATCACGGAATGTAAGACAGCAGCAATTTTCTCTGAACAGCTTTTCTGTCGAGTCAGTCACCAGATCAGCACTAATAAAGGAGAGGCCACTACAGTACATAAGAAAGAATCTGTTGAGTACTAGAATTCATTTGAGCGCTCTCTATTTCTGTCTCAGGCTGCCGCGGAGTCAGCGGAGGCCCAGACGATCCGCTCGGTGCAGCAGACTCTCGCCTCCACCAGCCTGTCGCCGGCACTCGTGATGCCTTCCCCCCTATCCCAGCATCCCTCGATGTCCGCCGCGGCACAGGCACTCCAGCAGGCCCTGCCTCGAGCCATCGCCCCAAAACCTCTGCAAATGCGTGTCGGCAGCAGCCAGATTGTCACCTCGGTCACGGTAGCTCATCAGAACATGACGCCCGGCGGCGTTCAGTCGCAGCTGCTCGGGCAGATGGGAGCGGGCGGTCCGCAGTCGGCCGTGTCTTCGCAATTGAGTCCGCCGATGCAGCCCCGGCACGCTTCCATGCAGCAGCAGATGCAGCAGCAGCAGCAGATGCAGCAGCACTTGCAGCACCATCAAATGCAGCAGCAGCAAATGCACCACCAGCAGATTCAGCAGCAAATGCAGCAGCAGCATTTCCAGCATCACCTGCAGCAGCAGCTTCAGCAGCACCACATGCAGCAGCAGCAGCAGCAGCAGCACCACCAACAGATGCAGCAAATGCAGCACATGCAACACATGCAGCAGATGCAGCAGCATCAAATGCAGCAGCAGCAGTGTTCGCCCGTGCAGCACTCGCCCGGCACGCCACACTCGGCCTCTCTCGGCAGCCCGCCGCCGCCTCCCGCGTCCCAGCCTCACCCCTCGCAGGTACAGGCTCACGCGCAGGTCCTGTCGCAAGTGAGCATCTACTGAACCCAAAGCCCTCGGACCCGCAGTCGCGACTCCACGAGAAAGCCAGAAGGAAGTTGTTATTGAAAAGCATCATTACTCGATTGCTTTTTTTAAGTTGCACTTAAGAAGTGTGTAAGAAATATGAATGTTTTACAAAGAACTGTCCTTTGTTCTAGATGGATATAAGATATGTGTTAAAAGGACAAAGCGTCTTAGCTGGATTTTTTGTCTATAAGATAGGCTGAGCTACCGGGAGGTCTGTTGATAGACTTGAGTGCCCAGTAGTCATTTGTATGTATATTTAGTTCATTTGCTTTCTCTCTCTCTCTTTCTCTGCTGTGGAGTTTTTACACTCTGTCAGAGCATGATGGCGTGGGAAGAACATTCAGAGACGATCACAGGAACACCTGACGGTTTTATTTAACAGCTTCATTTATGAGGTTGGATTGGCTTACACCACCAGACAAAATAGAAGACCGCATTTCTGTGGATGGGGAATTCATAAAGCAAAAGACATGAACCGAACTGGTACTGAACTGGTCATCAGAGACATGCTGAATGGCTCTTGCACTGTCTGGCCAGTGTATCGTCAAGTCTACCCTCTCTTCTTCCCTTTTCCATCATCCTTCTCGGCGTTCCCACGGATGAAACTGTTTAACAGTCGCTGTTGGGAAGCTCTCAATCAAATCATCCTGCTTTTAGAACCAAGTGGTGTTTGACACATCTCATGCCGTGATATTAAACAGGAAATCTGCAGTGAAAGATGTAAAACACACTGCGTTTTGCTGGACTATTTGACACGCTTCCATAGATCATTTCATCCGCCATGTCTCCAAACACCTTCTGTGACCTGCTGAGTTGTTTTACCCTCAAAAGCGCATTCACTCCAACATATGTAGTAACAGCACTCCAAAAAACCTTCTTCTCTGTAATTATCTTTACCTCAGAAGTTTTATTGAATAAGTTATGTTTTTTTTTTCCTTTTGTGTAATGAAAACTTATTTTATGGGGAGGGGGGAGCTAAATGACTGAATTTAGGCTGAGTGGGGTATTTTTGTTTGGTAATACCCAGCATTTCACAAAAAAAAGGGCCGTTCAATGGGAGTCTTATCAGATGTTTTTTTTACTATCATAGAAAGGACATGGAAGTATTTTGTGCCAGCTGTAAAAGAATCAGTGGTAAGATAAAAGAAAATGAAGTTGTACATTTTTCATACCTCTTGTTGTAAAGTTTTAATATGTGAGGCTTTAAATGCAGACGTTGGCAAGCTGACCTGTCACCTGCTTTATCTCATAGTGCTCTTTTCTACTTTTTTATGAGTTACAGTAGCAGCAAATCATTTGTTTGTATTTTTGCTTACATTTCAAAATTAATCGCTGACAGTAAAATAAATACAGTTCACGTCAGTCGGAAACTCCACCTGTTTTTAAACGTCATTTATTAAGTTTTATTTTCGCCATCCGAAAAGACGCATTAAAAAGAGGCATTCCATCATCATCATCATCGATATGATACTAGCCATACTTTTGTATTATATTTCTCCGTGTCTCTCTGTTTGCAATTAAAATAATCAAAAATATTTATTTCAAGGAACTGATTCATTTCAAAGATTATATTAGCCATACTTTTGTATAAAATATTTCCTCAATGTGTCCTTGTTAGTTCTGAAAGATTTAAAATAAAGACATCAGTACTTCAAATATTCTGTTTATTTGGGATATGTGGTTATATTTCCTCACAAACGTCCCCAGAGCCCCCAGACACAAATATTTGTGGGGGAAGGTGGAATTGGCAAAAGGGCTAATTATCATAAATGCACAATAAGCACGTGAGGACAGTGGTGAGCGCCTTTATCTGCTGAGCGTTGCTGATATCTTCCACGCCGGAACGCAACAGAAGGGAAGGAATGTGTGCCTGCGCATATCTTGTTCCGCATTAATAGAATTCTCAATCTGTATTTTGTACCCAATTAGTTAATTTTGAGAATGCTTGTGCAATTTGCATGAGAGAGGCTGCAGTGATTGGCTCTCGAGTCGGGTTTTGTGTCACAGAGAAGCCCACACTCTCACTCTTTGATTAATTGCAGCATCTGTTCTGTCAGAGGGTGTAGTGGAGAGGTCTGCAGGAAAACTGCAAATAAGTGCTGGCAACAGTCTTAAAGCGCCTATGATGAAATGAAAATTAAAAACAGCGAGTACCCCACATGCCCTGAATTTCAATGGCAAGAAGTGGGGAGAGAGAGAAGGAGGGAGAGAGAGCGAAGATTGCTAAGCATAGAATGTAAGAGTGGTGTCCATGGCGACCAAACACATCCTTTAAAAACAGCCGGTAATGAGGGGCCGGGAAATAGCGCTTATTATTCCGAACAGTCTCATGGAGGGCAGCATCAATAATGCATGCAGTACCTTGTTATTTGGTAAACCTTGTTATCCGCATGGTCTCAGTGAGGATAAATATCTCACAACAAGGGTTGGAACTCTGACACACCCCACTGATGAATAAATAAATAACGCTTTGCAGATATTTTCAAAACTGATTATATGTCCTAACAACAGCTCATGATGTTGGCACACGAGTGATTGGGAATTCAATTGTGTGCCGTTTCGGGGACAGAATAAACTGATCATTATCTAGACCACATTCAAATGTAATATGAGTATATATATGGGCCATTCTACAGAGTTGGTGCAAACCGCTGCCTCACAACCAAAAACACTTTTAAAAAGCACTTAAGAATGTTTACTAAGATCCTCCTATTATCTATCTAAAATATCAGTAAGCTTAATATATAAAATCATTTATTGGGTACACTCTTAAAAATAAAGGTTCTTCAACTGATGCCATTGAACAATCATTTTTGGTTCCACAAATAACCATTCAGTCAAAGGTTCTTTAAAGAACCATCTCTTTCTTACCATTTTATAATCTAAAGAGCCTTCTTTCGCCACAAAGAACCTTTTGTGAAACAGAAAGGTTCTTCAGATGTTAAAGGTTCTTTATGGAACCATTTAGACAAAAAGGTTCTTCTATGGCATCGTAAAGCACCTTTATTTTTAAGAGTGTACTTTCAATTGGGTGGTGGCTGTCCCAAAGCCTAACCCCTAAATTTAAACAATATTTAAAACAATATTGGGAAAAAATGTTGACATTTTATTCCATTTTTGTTTTTAAAATTTTTTTTTTTTTAAACTGAAGAAAAACATTTATATTTTCTCATGTAATCATGAAACTTTATGTAAAAAAAAAAATGTGTCCTGCATTTTTATGTCACTACCGAAACAGTGTATGTTTTAGTCCATTGGCTGAGACTGATTTTAACTACACCTCTACATTTAAGATCAGGAATTATTCATATGTCCCTCTTTCTCATAGCTACAAGGTGTGAGTATATAGGTCCCATCATTTTGAGATAAATATGTTCAGAAGTCTGAAAATCTTTATGTAACTTTAAGGAATGTCACTACCAAACACTTTTTTTCTGCTATTAAGCACACTTTTTTGAGTGTTTTTCTACAACATGTGTACATCTGTTCAGAATGCTGCTAGCTAACCATGTGCTGATTAGCATCTTTGAAGTAGGCTCAAAAGTAGGGGAGAGTGGGGACAGTTGTAACGTGTGGCAGTTGCAACATTGCTTATTTCTTCAAGATACAGTGATAATATTCATACTGCACGTGCTTTATTGGCCCCTCATACTTCCTGGAAGAAATCAGTCACATGTGATCATTCCTTCTACCCAAAATAATTTTCTTGGTAAAAAAAGTATTTTTTTAAAGAAGAGATTTTTGGTCATAGTGTCTAAGTTGTTTGTGTGACGAATTGTAAAAACATAACATTTTAATCTGTGCGTTCTTAGTTTCTAATAGGCATAGCTAGCGTGTGCCAATGATATGTTGTCAAGCTAATATACCAATTTTTATCATTGCTATCACTGTAGGGACAGTTGCAACACACTGTTGAAACCATCCCAACATGCTGTCCCTTACCACAATTGATTTAAAAGCTTGCCATAACATTACATAATTGTAATTTTATAATGATAATACTAATGAACCCCTTTAATAGTTACCTCTCCTTTTTTTAAGTGAATAGGTAAAAAAATCTACTTGTTACTTAACAATGTTTTTAATTTACTATTCTTTGTTGTTGTTTTTTACAGCCAATTTACCTTATTGAAGACCGTGACTGTGAACAAATAAAATAAAGAAATTGCTAAATGTTATTTAAGAATGATTTCATTACATTTTATTGAATGTTGCAACTGTCCCCTATTGTGGGCACGGCTGCAACATTTTGCTTTGTCTATTTAAGTGTAAAGTGTACGTATTTTATAATATGTACTAGTTGCAGCAATATGGCTGAGTAGCTGACAGATGCGGCTTTATTGTGTTAAAATTTCGGCTTTCTAATACAAACAGTCTCTGAGAAACTAAAGGAAATGCAAAAAGTGTTGCAACCGTCCCCACTCTCCCCTATCTAAAATTGTCACGACTAAAACATTTGGTGAAGTTTTGGTTGTTATGTAATTGTTTTGGGGGTGTTATTTTACAAAATTTAATTTTAATGTCTATACAACTGTTCTAGACCTGTTTTAGCTAACCATGCGCTTGTTAGCATCTTTGAGCTGGGCTCAAAAGTATCTAAGATTGTCACTACCGAAACAGTCACGACCAAAACATGTACCAAGGAACATAATCTTTCATTTGGGGGAAATAAACAGTTTTATTTGATTATACTTTGTTATTTGTTATAGTTATGCACATTTTTAGTATGTGAGTTTAAATTCTGTAATGTGATGTAAATTGGGTTATTTGGCAACCCATCGCTGGGTAAATATTGAACAGAACACATACTGTGTTATTTTGACCCAAAGTCAACTATTGTTTAATATTACTATTGCTGTCTTAAAATCAGACAGAATTACTGGAGGCAATAGAAATAATCAAAAGATGAACATTTATTGATAAACAAGAATAATCATGGACAATAATATTTAACCAACTTTATTAACCCAGCATTAAAAATATGACAAATTGAATTTATTTGGGTGAATACTGATTTTTTTTTTTTTTTTTTTTACAATTTAAAAGAAGCATTTTAAGTGAGGTGTTTTCATCTGTTCTTTGTAATCCCTTTTCACCTAAGTGCTAATTCTTGTGCTGGTGTTTCACCGAAATCTGAGCTGGTTATGAGCTGCTGTTCACTGGGGAAACTGTCAACCTCAGACAGCTGAAAGATGCCATGACTGACTCCATAACCTACCCATAAACAAACAGAACTGAGATTAGACAACATATTTTAACATCAGATTAAATCCAGATTAAATTCAGTGTTGTAATGAATAAAATAAATTCATGTAATGCAAGGTAAAAGGTGTTTCCATCATGCGAAATGACCGCTGTTGATGCATTTAACGTTAGCTGACTGACATCTCATCCTTGTGTTGCTTTGCTTAAAATAAAATAATTTACAGCACAATAAAGTCTTTATAAAGATAATAAAATGTATACAAAAATTTATTTCGCTGAAGAAGTGCACCAAATTGGTAGTGCTGGGAACCGCTCTCTCCTGTAGAGGACTCAAAAAGCCTGCGCTCTGACCGTAACTTAGCAGCTGGTTTGTTGCATCAAAGACAGGTTCAACCTAGTGGTTGGGTAGAAAAAAATAACCCAGCATTAAAAATAACTTAGATGCTTAATTAAAGAAAAACTACCCAGCACCTGGGTAAAAATATTAAAAACAACCCAATAAAATGACTCAACAGGCTGAACCCAGCATTTGGGTTAAAAAAAAACAAAAAAAAAAACTGCATTTTTGTACTAAAACATTACTGTCACTACCAAAAAATGTCCAAAAATATTAAAAACCACCCAATAAAATGACCCAACAAGCTGAACCCAGCATTTGGGTTCAAATAAACCCCCAGCATTTTTGTACCATAACATGTCCAGTCATGACTGAAACATGGGATGTTTTGTCAAAAATAAAGTATCAACTAAGATGTTATGATAGTGTTTGGTTCAATGCATATTCAAACTAAAGAATTATACCAAGTAAGATTGAATTCAAAATGGAACCAATGTCATTAATCACATTTGAAATAGTGTTAAAATTGTAATCGGTTTTGATTTACCTCTAAAAACTTTTTTAATAAAATTGGAAAAAATATCTCAAAATCTTAATAGGTCAACGTCACCTTACTTATTAAATTATAAGAAAAACTTTCTGGGTACAAAAAGACAATCTGAGAAATAACGGCACCATTACTAGAAATGTGTACCTTGGATATATTTGCAAACATAAATTTTTTTTTGTGGAAAAATACTTTTTTCAAGATGTTTCCTACTCTGACTTTGGTATAATTCTGTAGAATGACACATATATACAGTCAAGCCAAAATTATTCATACACCTGGCAATTTCTGACTTAAAATTACTTTTATTCAACCAGCAAGTTTTTTTTTTTTTGACCGGAAATGACACAGGCTTTTCCCAAAAGATAATAAGACGATGTACAAGAGGCATCATTGTGGAAAAAATTATTTATTAGCCTTTATTTACATTTGAACAAAAAGTGGCATGTCCAAAATTATTCATACCCGTTGCAAATCTGTCACAGTCTATGGGAAAATCCAAAGTTCTATACCATTCCAAATAGTCCAAGCTGTTCTAAAGCTCATTGCTAAAGATGAATGGGCAAAAATCCCAGTGGAGACATGCAAAAAGCTGGGGTCCGTTCTTCGTACCTCACTTACTACATCCAAGATCAAATGACACATCCAAGATCAAATCATCGCGCTAACTATGAGCTCGCTATTCCGGTTCTCCGAACGCACCTGTTGTTGATGATTAGTATAGCTGGATGAAGTAATCTGAGATCACTGGGTGGCTTAAAAGGGGCTACGTATCGATAGTAGAAACATTGATCGGCAACTCTTTGATTGGTCAGCGAACATGTCGAAGGAGACAAATTAAACTCGTAAGTTATTATATGATATTATATTATATTATATTTGCTCTTACCTTTTTTTGGTTGCTGTTATAAACAAACAAACAGATTATTTCAGAGTCTCTTTTCAAGAGACTAAAATTATATTATTTTAAAGGGAATTATATTATATTACAGGGAAGAGAAAAGGGAATCCTCTTTCACATTAGAGTCACAACAGGACCTACTAGAATATAGGAACAAGTAAAAGTGAAATATAAGAATATTCTACAGAATGGTAATATTTATCACTTATATTGCTTTTAGTCTCTTGAAAAGAGACTCTGAAAAAATCTGTTTGTTTGTTTATAACAGCAACCAAGAAAAGGGCAGAGCAAAAAAAGATAGGTGGTGGTCCTGCACCCCCTCACACCCCGGCAGAGGAGCTGGCCCTAGGGTTGAATGCCACTAGACCCATTGTTGAGGGCATCCCTGGGGGCAGCTCTTCCTTAGACCAGCAGCCGGGGTCATAACTTCATAACTGGTAAATGAGTTTATAATTCTATTTGTACAATGTAAATGGTTGTTGCCTTAATTAAAATGCTTTTTGTACTTTAACATTTATTTATTTTATTTTATTTTATTTTTTTTTGTGTGTAGTTTTGCATAACACTCCATGATTTTTAACTGTTCCCACTGTGTGACTGAAGTATGCACAGTAAATTGAGATTATTATATATATATATATATATATATATATATATATATATATATATATATATTTTTTTTTTTTTTTTTCTTACTCTGAAGTTCAATACTGCCTATTGGTATAAATAATTAAAAAAAAAGTGTGTGTGTGGGCAGTACCACATCCCTTTGTAACACCATTTTGTTTCCATTGCACAGGACAGTGAAGCAACCCTGTCAGAAGACTGGTTTGGAGGAAGTACCTGTAAGTGCATGCATAATTTGGCCTGAATTTGTATCTACTTGTGTACTTCTATTTCTGACTGCAGTGTGAGTTGCAGGCAGAGAGGCCTGATACAGAGGTGAACAGTCTTGTAATTAATTTTACTTCCTTTATGACATGTATTGACCATTAAATGTTGTCTCTACAAATGAAACAGGGTGACATCCATTTGCTCTATAAGAGAAGTCTCCAGCAAAAAATAGAGTATACTGAGCTAAAGAAACAAAAGCTTCTAGGTAAATCCACCTTCGCTTTTATAGCCGTGGTCTCTCATCTTGATTCCACAAAGTAATTTACTATTACTACTCTAAAATATAAATTAAATGTGAAATAATCAAATGAAATAGAATGATTTATAGTACATTTCCCTTTTTTAGAAAATGACCTATATGTGTCTGTATGAAATCAGTAAGAGAATCAAATACTGCATTATCTTTAGTTACACTGATAATATTTATTTATGGAAAAACAGTGTTAAACAAACTACACAAACTATGTTTAAGTGACATATGCACTTTTCAAACGACAGACTGCATTTTTTTTTATAAATTACCCTGCATCACATATATGTGCGGTCATCTTTGACTTGTAATATAATAGTACAAATTAATTGGGCAAATATCGCTGTTGCTTTCGTATAAATGAAGCGGACATAACTGAGTGGCCACGATCTAATCCTGTTTACATAAAGTAAGCCTGCTCCAGAGCAGGTTTACGCTTACGGATCTGTTACTATGACAGCAAGTCCCGGATGAGCGTCAAAGAACCGAATGATCCAAGATCACGCGAAATCGTCAACAATCAAATCCAGCTAACTTAGTTAGCGAGGTACGAAGAACGGACCCCTGGTCAGCAATTATAGGAAGCGTTTGATTGCTGTAATAGCCAAAAAAGGCTTTTCTGTTGACTATTGAGAAGGTTATGAATCATTTTGGACATACCACTTTTTGTTCAAATGTAAATAAAAGCTGAGAATTTTTTTTTTCCACAATGATGCCTCTTGTACTGTACATCGTCTTATTATCTTTTAGGGGAAGCCTGTGTTATTTCTGGTCAAAAGAAAAATTGCTGGTTGAATAAAACTAACTTTAGGTCAGAATTTGCCAGGGGTATGAATCATTTCGGGCTTGACTGTATATTTAGCTATTTTGTACATAAACTAATATGCATAATATTGTCTTACAGATTTGAAATGACATGATGGTGAGTAATTAATGATAGAATTATATATATATATATATACATTAGAACAAAAAGTGTCATGTGCAAAATAATTCATACCCTTCTCAGTAATCAATAGAAAAGCCTTTATTGGCTATTACAGTAATCAAATGCTATATATATATATATATATATATATATATATATATATATATGTGTGTGTGTGTGTGTGTGTGTGTGTGTGTGTGTGTGTGTATGTATCTTAAAGTAAAACGTTACCATAAATTCATTAAAGCATAAATTCATAAATTCCACCTCCTCTAGAATTACCCTACAGTAATCATGAGAGATGTCTATCTATAGAATCTAGTTCAAACCACAGTCACATGATCCAACAGTAGTTTTATTGCATATAACCTAATATTCCACTGCTATTCATCATTCTTGTGTGTGTGTGTGTGTGTGCATATGCGTACATTTTAATTTAGTCTGTGTTAAAGACACAGAGGAAAAGGTCATATGCATTGTGAATGTCCCATTTTTGTAATATCAATCAATGATTGATTGGTGTCTTTCATTACC